>NW_011494770.1:7858218-7886102 GCF_000754665.1 Bison bison bison
GGTCTGGTATTCCCATCTCTTTCAGAATTTTCCACAGTCTATTGTGATCCACACAGTCAAAGGCTTTGGCATAGTCAATAAAGCAGAAATAGATGTTTTTCTGGAACTCTCTTGCTACAGAGTACTATAAGATGCATTTATTGAAAAAAATCTGCATATAGATGGATCCTCACAGTTCAAAATCATGTTGTTTAAGGGTCAACTGTACTACATTTCACTTTAACTGTTGCATCATGTAAGGTATCATTTAAGTTAAATTCTATTTTTTACTTGTTTAGTATGGCTACATATATGGCCCACGTTATTTTTCTATTGGACAGTGCTTTCCTAGGGGAAGTAGGGCAAGGATTTTCATGTCAGATTGCATGAGATCAAAGCCTACTCTGCCACCTACTACCTGCTTGGCCATGGGCAGTTTGCTCAGTCTCTCCATGCCTTGGTTTTATCATCTATAAATTGGCATGATAATACAAGTACCTACTTCATAGGGTTGTGAGGATTGAATGTGTTAGGATTTGTCAAGTGCTTGAAACAGGGCTAAATATGATATGTTGTTGTTGTGGTTTAGTCACCAAGTCATGACTCTTTTGCAACCCCATGGACTGTAACCTGCCAGGCTCCTTTGTCCATGGGATTGCTCATGCAAGAATGCTGGAGTGGTTTGTCATTTCCTTCTTCAGGGGATCTTCCTGACCCAAGGATCGAATCTGTGTCTCTTGCATTGGCAGGTGGATTCTTTACCACGGAGCCACCAGGGAAGCCCTTGGCATGATATAGGCACTTGTAAATTTAAAACAAAATTATTCCTCTTTAGAAAAGGTAGATCAACATTCTTCCAATGAATGCTCAGTGAGATTAATCTACTGCTCTAAACAGAATATCTGTAATAGATTATGAATTAGAACATCTAGACATTTTTTAGATGGTCATAACAGAACTGAACCAAAACATACATTATTTTAAAAGATTATTGTATTTATACAGTTGATCCTTGAACAAAATAGGGATTAGGGATGCCAACCTTCTGCAGAGTTGAAAATCTGCCTTAGTCAGGCCTCTGGGTACACGGTTTTGCATCCGTGGAATCAACCAACAGATTGTGCAGTACTGAGGGCAGTACTTTCACTAGTGAAAGACATGCATTTAAGTGGACTTGTGCAGTTCAAACCAGCCTTGTACAATGGTCAAGAATAGTTTTATTTTTTGGCTAAGCTTTTGCATATATTTTGATTGAGAGTCCCTTGGACAACAAGGAGATCAAACCCTGAATGTTCATTGGAAGGACTATGCTGAAGCTAAAGCTCTAATATTTTGGCCACCTGTTGTGAAGAGCTGACTCATTAGAAAAGACCTTGATGCTGGGAAAGACTGAAGGCAAGAGGAGAAAGGGACGACAGAGGATGAGTTGACTGGATGGCATCACTGACTCAATGGACATCAGTTTGAGCAAACTCCGAGAGATAGTGAAGGACAGGGATGCCTGGAGTGATGCAGTCCACAGGGTCACAAAGAGTCAGACATGACTGAGTGACTGAGCAACAAATTACGTGTTCAACTGACAAAACTGATTATTACAGTAACATAGACACTAATATTTAAAGCTTGTAAATTGTTGTGGCTGATAGTCATCCCCAGCAAGTGATATCTAAGGATATTTTCTGTGCTCTGACAGTTCCAACAGCCCTGGAAGAGAGAGAAACGCTCTACAGGAATAATAGTATTTCTGAGTCTTTGTTTGCCTTTGGCAAAAAAGTTTAAAAATATTGATATATTTCAAGATGGCACTAAACTTTTGTAAGAATTTTATCTAGACAGAAGGTATATAAAAATATTTTCACCTAAAAAATAACATTCTTCTTTAATAACCTTAAATCACTAGTCAGTCAGTTGCTGACTATCTGCTGTGTGCATGGCCCTACAAAATAAGGCAAAATCTTTATGTTCACAAAAAATTCTATAAAGTCAAAATTAAGGCAAAGGTGCAGAATCTGTGGCTGTAGATTTTTTTTACAGAACTGAAGGTCTGTATTGAATGGTCTCCTGTTTAAAATATATTCACAATATTCACAATTTTTAGTTTCTTTTCATGGGCAAGAGTTCAAAAATGTAATTTCTAATTTAAGAGGGTAATTACCTCCATGTTTTATCAAGTGCCTTTTATTTAATGTGACTACAGATAAATAATTATGGTCAATATTCTATAATAACATTATGTTCTTCTGGGATGTCAAATTACTTATGTACATCCACATAGACACAGATACTCTTCAAAGTGAAAATAAACCTCCCAAATCAAGCTTAAGAAACCCAAAAAGTAATATGTTGAGCCAAATCAGGAATATATTGTGCTTGTCATGCTATTTTCTGAACATAGTCCTCTCCCTTACCTCCCCCTCATCTGTGAAACACATCTGTGATTTCTTTACTAACCATTTTCCAGCCTCTTTCATAAAATAACGGTTGTGTTCTGGTGTTTTTCATTTTGAATACTTCGAGCATGTCTCCCATCTCATCCACTGCCACATTGTTAAATCTAAAGTAGAAAGAGAGAGTGATCGCTCTGGTGTCTCCAGTTGGCAGCAGAAAATGTGTTGTTTTCAATTACTGTGTATAAAAGCTCAGCCAAAGGGAAGGCAAATTTTAGGATGATGTGTCCAAGGAAAGAACTACCACTAAGGTAGCCTGGAAATGACAACTCCAGAATCAAGCCCTAGTAAGGGATTTCCAAAAGTGACCCTAACTAAGACAGAAGACGCACCCCTTAGTTTTGCCAAGTCATATCAAGGGAAAGGCTAAACGATGCAGGCAGACAGGACCTGGATCTCCATAGAGTGCTGTTTGACAAGGAAGTTCATTTGCCTGGTCTTTTGCTCTAAAGGATGCCTGATCCCTACAATTGTAAAAGTTAACATAATACAGAAGTCTTGCTAATATAAAGGATTTGAGATTAACACTTTACATCAATTCTGATTTTCCATATTTTTTTTTAGTAGAACCAGATTTGCTAATAAATTGCCAGCTGTTAAAGTCACTAAGCCTATTTTCATCACAACCACCACATAACAGGACCTCTGCAAATACCTGAGGCCTGCTTTTCTCTCACTGTACAATTTATATTGTTTCAGATGAAATGTACCCTCTGACAACATTTCTGGGGCTTTATCGTTAATGACTAAAAATACAGTTACAAGGTTTGGGTGGTAAGTTGGAGGACCTGCAAGCAGTGTGGCATTCTGGGCCAATCCTTCTCCCTTCGAGGCCTGAAAATGATTTCAAAAGAGAAGGAAGGAGAAAGAAAGAGAAAGAAGCAAAAGCCAGGGGAACCCCCCCCAAACTTGGACCAGTCACTGCCTTGCCCCAAAACACAGATTTTGAAAATAATGCTTCACCAGAAGGCAACCCTGTCATAATTAAGGAAAACGGAGTTTAGATCTTGAATTACACTCAAAAATATCTATTATTCACAAGAATCACAGATCCCCTTTCTCTCCTCCTCACCAACTCTCTCCAAGAAAAAATAAGTGATTTATAGAAGGAGGATGTTTGTGAAATAAAATAATACAGAAAGATTTTGAATATTTGGAGGAGATTTCACAAAAATCATGTGCTAACAGCTCTAACTTCTCAAGAGCAGTGAGCTTTGCCCGTGAGAAAACATTATTTTCATCACACCACTGCTCCAACTAAAATGCTGGTTTTGACAAGCTGTGTTACTGGTAAAATGTTATTGTTGGCACATGTGAATGGTGGAGAGACAGCTCTGGGAGGCTCCCTCCTGAGTGGAGATGTGCAAATTGACTACAGCACCTGTGGGAGAGTCAGGTACCTCTGACCCAGATTCACTCTGTTTTCTAGCACCCTGTCCCTTTGTTCTGTAATGAGATCCAAATGTTCCCTTCCTCCAGTCCCTCTGGCCCTGTAACACAATGCCAGATTGGCTTCAAATGGGCCTCCTCACCCTGGGTCCCGCTGCTGCCATTGGCCTATTAAAAAAAAAAAAAAAACCGTCATACTCTGGAGTGCCGTGACAACCCTCTCTAGCTCCCTGTGTTTTGAGATAGCTGTGCCTTGATGACTTTTTTTCACAGGATGTTTGCAGGTCATTCATGGAAGCAAAACTTTTCTTCCTTTCTTCTTATGGGCAGGAGAAGCATCATATTATTCAGGCAGGAGAAACTCTTTTCACAAGTGAAAGCCCAGTGAATTTTATTATGCTACATAGGACTCACAGCAGGAAATGCCAATGCTTAACCAACATCTTTGATGCTGCTGTGTAAGCCCTTGGTTTTCTGCTTGCTTTTCCCTCCATCTCAGTAAAGACATGGGGAAGTGAAGCCCTCACCATGTGCCAGAGCAGCCTGTGCCGTGCTCCAAAGTACATCTGAAAATGTCAGGACCTGGTCTGGTTTGATGGAAAGAGTTTCTCCTTTACCTAAGCCCATCTCCACATCTGACCCAAAGCCAGTACCCACACAGAGGTCAACCAAACACACTTCTGCTCTGAGGACAAACAAGAGTCTGCTCTGAAATCAAAGCAAGTCTCACGAAGGTTGTGGCAAAAAAACAGAGAATCGTAAATGCTGTGCTCAGGGGACCTGTGTCAAAGGTTCTTAACACTGCTCCACCGCCCCCACACTCCCACCTCAACCAACCTGCCTTCAATCTGATTAGTTAAACTGACCTGAAAAGTTCAAGAAGACCTTTACTTCTGTTATTTTCAGACAAGTTCAGGAGAAACTTAGTCTCAGATTTGTCAAACCAGCCCCTACTGTTCTAAGCATCCTCACCATCATTTCTATTGGCCCCTTTAGAAACTTTATTAATCATTGTAGTGCTATGTGTTTTTAAAAGATTACCTCTCTGCCAGAGCAAAGACTTAAGAGTTAAGGAAACTAATTTGGTTTTGGTGTTCCAGATGAAGAGGAAGAGTTGAATTCAAGAGCTATTTGGAAGGGAGATTTTGAATATTAACATGATTTATAAAACACTAAGCATTCTGCTAAGCACTTCACATGCATTACCTCATTCAATCCAAACCATAAGCCTATGATATAAACACTATTGTAGCCCCACTTTACAGAGGAGGAAGTTGAGGTGGAGAGAAAGATAATGAACTTCTCCATGCTAATGTATGACTAAGCTGGGATTTGTATTAGGTTTCTCTAATTCTGAAATTTCTCCAATTCTTAACAGAAATGCAGAGAAGTACTCTTGCCTGGAAAATCCCATGGACGGTGGAGCCTGGTGGGCTGCAGTCCATGGGGGTCGCGAAGAGTTGGACATGACTGAGCGACTTCCCTTTCACTTTTCACTTTCCTGCATTGGAGAAGGAAATGGCAACCCACTCCAGTGTTCCTGCCTGGAGAATCCCAGGGATGGGGGAGTCTGATGGGCTGCCGTCTATGGGATCACACAGAGTCAGACTCGACTGAAGCGACTTGCAGCAGCAGCAACAGAAATGCAAAACAGGATTTGGTGATCAATCAGATGCTGGGAAGATAGACAGACCTTGGGGTCAAAGTAATGATGCTGTATTGAGCCTAGAAATATGAATTAAGATACACAACAATCACATACATAAAAGGGAATTTAGCAATCTAGATGAACTCTTGTCATTCTACAGATGAGGAAACTGAGGGTCAGAGTTGACTTAATCCATGCATGATTGCATAATGTAATATCGGTAAAGCTCAAGCTGCAAGTCAACTCCTCTAAGTCCTAGGCTGTGTTTTTTTTTCCACTTTCCAAATTATTTGGTATCTTGAGCATTTAAAGTCTGCTAGTTTCTTTTCAAAAGATTTAACTAAAAACAGAATATTGTATTCACAAACAGGTCTCTACAGCACAGGAATTTCAATACTGCCTATCGGTAGGTACTAGTGATCAATCAGGAGTGCCTCCGTGTCATTTTCAAGTGCCAGCTATCAGGCCAGAAGAAGGAAAATATTAAAGTGCTAGACTCTGAGGCCCCTGAAAACAATGAACCAGATGGCTGGCCGCTTGGAACATTTTTCCAGAGTCTCCAGGAAATTAGGTGAAACAAAAGACAATTTAAAAATCTGATGTCTTATTTTCCAATGTAAATTTAGGGTATTTTCCTTTATGCACATGATAAATGCTTTTGTGCCTTTGAAATTTGTTGGGGTGGATGGGTAAGTGTTTTGCCTCCTGGCCTGCATATTCCTGACTCACATAGGATAAATTAGCCAACGATCCCTTTCCCCTGACTAAACCACCAAATTTCTAATTAAAAATGAAAAAGCATTTGTATACATTTGTTTTAGGCAAGCATCAGTTTACCTAATCTGTGTTTGGTGGTCCTGCTCTGGACAAAATGCTTCACTTGTGTACACTTCCTTAATTTTCACAATTATTATTATAACCATTTTTCAGATGAGTAAACTGAAGATAAGAAAGGTTTTTTGGTTCAAGTTTACACAGCTAAAGAGAATATCTGGATGTCAGTTTACCTACTCCCTTGAAGTCTCCAAACTTTCCACCACGATTTGCCTCCTTCTATTTGCAAGTGTTCAATGGCTCTTCATCACCCACAGTGTAAGGTCGAAACTGCTGAAGTAGACGCCTTACCCTCTCATGGCCTGAACTCTGTTTGTACTTCCTCCCTCTTCTTTCCCCACATCCCCTAGAAACAAACACCTTACATACAGCCAGAGGGGACTCTGCAATTTTCCTCACCTTCCAAAGAGTTTCAGGCCTTCTAGCCATTGATCACATTTTCCCTCTTCCTAGAAATCTCTCTCCTCTCCAAACATACTTTACAGATAATTAAGGAAACAAGAAAAACATAATTTGTGTTTAATCTAGATCAGCCTAGATTAAATCAGTCTTGTTTACTTCCAGAAGATACGGGTTTTTCTCCATTATTTTATTTTTCTTGGTTTCAGGCCCACTAGAAAACTATGAGATTGCAAATAGAAAATCTATTTTTAAAAAAATTTTATTGACTATAGTTGATTTACAAGGTTGTGTATAATTTTTGTGGTATAGCAAGGTTATACATATATATTATTTTTCATATTGTTTTCCATTATGGTTTATCACAGGATATTGAATATAGTTCCCTGAAAATGGAAGAATTTTAAGTGCACACTTAAAAAAAAAAAGACAGTATCCTTTGGAATAGAATGAGCACTTGGGTCTGCTGCTGCTTTAGCCCTACTTCTCCAAGTGTGCCTGTCTATGATGGCATCATTCAGGCATCGTGTCTGGTGTTATGTACAGAGAAAACCATGGCTAGTTGACAAGCTCCACTCACGAGTATGTTGGGAGCTGATTCTGCTCCCTGTCTGGTCCTGCAGAGGCCAACAGAAGGGGCCCAAGGGGCCAAAGTTACATATACCTGACCTGGGGGGGATGTTTAAGTCCACTGACTCATTGGAAAAGACCCTGATGCTGGGAAAGATTGAAGGATGGTGGAGAAGGGGATGACAGAGGATGAGATGGTTGGATGGCATCACTGACTCGATGGACATGAGTTTGAGCAAGCTCCCGGAGTTGATGATGGACAGGGAAGCCTGGCATGCTACAGTCCATGGGGTCGCAGAGAGTCAGACATGTCTGAATGACTGAACTGAACTGAGTCTGAACAAAAATATAAAATCATACCTAGTGTCTTGATGTCCTTCAGAGTGTGGAGGAAGGCTATTCAGGCTGAATAAAAATGGATCATGCCCCAAGAGGTAGTACATATGTGAGGAAATAAAAGGAAATAAGTATCAAAAACTGATATCTCAAGAGACAGTGATATAAGAAACTTGTAAAAAAAAAAATGAAAAGAAACAAATAATATACAATTTCAGACACAGCAATGAAACCATGCCCAGAGAGCTACGAGTCTAGATGATGCTTTAACAACTCTTCCTTCTCCCCAAGATGGTGACACTTCCTGTCCTTCCCGTCATCCTTAATTTAACCCAGTTAAGAATAGCAAATTTCTGGGACTTCCCTGGTGATCCAAACCAAAAGAAAAAACAAGAATAACAGTTTTCTACCTCATCTCTTCAAGAAAGCATAGCAGCTTCTAGCAAGTGGAGTTGTGAAGAGTGTTGTTTCCACAGGCATGATTTTGGGCCTTGATGCATAGCTATCAACCTACTTTAAGAAAGGTAACTTGTGAAAACTCTGAAACATCGCTCAGCTTTTCAGGAATGCAGTTACCACCGTGGGACTAAATCTTATTATGTTGTATTACTGAAAAGTCTTGTGAAGATATTTTTGGAAAATTCAATTATATATCAATTGACCTCCATGAACTAGCTATAAAAGGAGCCCTGCTGAAAATAATTTTGGAGAAGGAGATCTTTTTTTGATACATGGACTGTAACCTTTACTCCTAAGCTCTGTTTTCACTCATACTTTTCTTTGTTCACAGTCGAAACCTTCTGTTCCAAATAGACTGAAGAGCTAAAAATCCTCACACAACTTCCAGAGTTCCAACTATCTTCTCCTCTTGAGAAGCCTCTCCTATTTCTTCTAGGTAGCACAGAGAGTAAAGTGGAATTTGAAATAAATATTCTCTTAAACATATCAAGTATAGAAATGCACAGAGAGAAAGTTTAAACCTAAAGGGCAAGTGAAGAAAGCAGGAGCTGGAAGCCAAAGGCAGGGGAAATTTGAGAAACTCAAGTTTCATGGGGATGTTAGAAAAAAGAAGTATATATAGACAGATACTAGTGCCAAGGCACGACATAAAATAAATACTAAAAAGTTCAGGACAGACCTTCAACTACCAAACAACATATGGAATTTCCTTTAAAGTCTACTGGAATTTTCACCAAAAGCAGATCAATAGGCATAAACAACAGTTTATTTGAGATGTCATAGCCCTAATGATTCTCATTTATTCACAGATTCAGGATATTATTCAGCCTATAAAATGCCAAGCCAAAGGAAAACTAATAATAGGGATCCTCTTCCCAAAAGGTTCACATTCCAACAGGAAAAATGAACATTTAAACATACAAGAGGAAATTGCTGAGGACGTGGTGTACACAATGATCAGAATATGTACAAAGCACAGTGAGACCCAGAGGAAGGAGTCACTAATTATTTTCAGAGTGGTCAGAGAGAGCTTCCAGAGGAGGTGATTTGTAAATTGATATTGACAGATGAGTCAGAAGACCAACATTTTGAAATGACCAAAAAGACATCATGTACCACAGTGAAATCTGTTCATGGGAGTATCTGGGGGTATGAAAACTGGAAGAGTCATTCAATTCCATTGAACAAGCATATGCCCAGAGCTTACTTCTGCTCTTAGTACTGTGTTGAGTTTCTGTATATGTTATGGAAACGAAAAAAAAAGTCATTACCCTGCCTGCAATGACTTTTAATCCTAACTGGGGAAAAAAGTTACATATATGAAATAAAAATAGATTCATATAAAACATTATAATCAAGTGCTGAAGTTTGCATTCAGACATTAAATTCTGTAAGAAGTCAACTTTCGAAACTTTGTTTGTAATATCACTAGGAAAGACAGCAGAGGGTCTATTTTTAAGAAATATGATGGGTGGGAACTGGTAATTATAGCTCATCTAATTACCATTTGTTCCAGATAATTCATTTGAATCAATCATCAGGAATGAAATGCTTGATTGTTTAGAGAAAAAATGGCAATGAAGCAAATCTTACTAAGAGATTATTTGCCAAACAAAGCTCAGTGTTCTTTCTTTTAACCTCAAGCGGAAGAGATTGTGAAGTGTCTTTTGCTTTTTTTCCCATGATCTAGCTGAACTTCGAAAAAGACTTTGAGATCACATGATCAGCTTCTTGTTAAACCTGACGGAGTATACTTAAGCAATTATTGAGGTTGCGAATTGAATATCAGATAGCAATTTAAGAATAGAATTTCATGGAAACATAGCAACAAGGTATGGGGCTATTTCCCTGACCCGTGAGTAGGGGCCAAGCCTTGCCAAGCCATAAGACTCTCTGGGAATAAGTGACCAAACAAAGGAGCAACTCAGCAGAGATGAGGGCTATAAAATTGGCCATCTGTAGTCCACCAATGACCAAGAGGGGAATGGCGGTGATGGAGAGAGAAAGAACAGACTGTAGGGCAACCAGAAAATTGCTGCATAACTTCATGAATAAATAAACATTCAACCTGGAGTTTTCTAACTATAAGAACCATCTTAATATCTAGCAGACCTTTCTTTTAAAAGACTAGTTCTAACAAATACCCATACATGTCTTTAATTACTCTTCTAAAATGGACAAACTAATTATTACTTTCTAAAAAAAGTTTATTTATGTATGTAAATATGTCAAGTCATTGGCTGTTGGCTATAGTGAGTGGAAGATAATGACAGAGTCTTTGGTGGTATTTGGGTGTGAACCACTAGTTCACAGTGTCATCAGTGACACAGTAAAGCTACAATGCCAAAAATAGCTGGTTAAGAAAACTTCCTTATTTAAAAACAAAAACAAGTAGGGCCAAAGTGTAGACTTTTAGCTTTACCCCAAAGGATACCTGAGCACATAAGCCCAGTTCACGCATTCAGAATTCTGTGTATTTCGCCATCTAATTCTGCTGCTCTCAGATTGATGCAGGCTGTAGTTCTCTCTCTCATTTATTTTCTCCCCCTACCTCCCACCACCCCACCTCTTTCTCTTAAGCTAGAGAGTTTGAATAAAAGTTAGTGCCATGTCAGGAATACTTTCCTCTCTTTATTTCCCTAGAGATCAGATCTTATGGTTGGGATTAACCTCATCACTCTGCCTGTAAAAAGACATTGGTAGATATCCCTCCTTAGGATCAAGCTTATTCAGCTTCAGGAGGTGAGGCCAGTCTCTCCTCCCTGATTCCATCTTCCTCTTACTTTACCAGATTATAACTTTTCTCTCTTCTACTTCCGAACCATGAATGTCTTCCCCCGTGAGAAGGTATTTATACCCTAAGATATAAATAAGGTAGAAATAACTAATGAGGTTACCATTCATTTCCACCGTACTTCCCATGATGGAGTTAAGGATAGCATTTCCTTAAGGACTATATTTCAAAGAGAAAGAAAAGCCTTTAGCCATAGAAATGAAGCAGTAGTGGTAAAATTTCAGTCACTAGCCAACAATAAGAAAAGAGTTTGGCCAAAGCAAAGAGCTTTTTCTAGTACTGCTGAAATCACCCCACGCCGTGATTGTCTTTTCTTACTGAGAGCTGCTGACCTTGCCCTCACCTCCAAAATGATGATTTTTCTACCAAGTGACAAAAAAAAAACCCCACTTAATGGCAGACAGATGAGAGAAAAATAGTCTCTGGAGAATTCTATGAATTATTCATCTGCCCTAACACAAATGTATATCTAGCTTTCTACCTGACAATTTATCAGACCAGCACTAATATACTATCTTTATACTTTATTCCTAAATAAAACATAGACTCAGAAGTCAGCTTAGTCATCAGATATACATATAAATATTATACATTGTGTATTATTTAATTAGGTTTATTAACTTATATAATTAAATTAATAAATATAATGGGTATGATAAATATAATTATCAGATTTATTGTATATTATATAAAGTATATGGGCTTCCCAGGTGGCTCAGTGGTAAAGAATCTGCCTGCCAATGCATAAGACATGGGTTGGATACCTGGGTCAGGAAGATTCCCTGGAGAAAGAAATGGCAACCAATTCCAGTATTCTTGCCTGGGAAATCACATGACCAGAGGAGCCTGGTAGGCTACAGCCCATGTGTTGCAAGAGTCAGACATGACCTAGCAACTAAACAACAACAGCAAAAATAAAGTCTATGTTAATATCTCAAAGCTATCAGTGTCCATACTGACTGAGGAACCCAGTTACCAGCCCCATTTCTCACAAACATACAAGGACCAAATTTGAGATCCTAGAAATTTAAGCCTTCTTGTTACTCCCTGGGCACTTTCAATGCAGCTTGTAGTTTCGACCACAAAGGAAATTAGCATAATACATGGCAGACTGTATAGGCTTGAGTAGCCTTTACAGTCCTGCAGACTCTTATGTACTTCAAAAGCATAAAGATTTTTACTCTCACTCTCTTCCTCTCCCTTTTCAAATTGGCATTTACCAAAATAAAAGAGGAAATGAAATGATATAAACCACTTTGATGAAATATTGCTGGTCTGGCTTACATTTCCAGTAAATCTATATGTATATTCATTTTTATGGCATAAAATATTATGATTATACCTCACATTTTTTTAAGATAAAGTGGATTTTAAGAATTGGAGAAGCCAGAGGAAAAGAAGGAAATATTGGGATTATGGATCAACCTTCATTTCAGGAGGTTTTGCAATGTATCAGTTCTCAGGGATTGCAAATCAGATACCCAATCTCACACAGAGGCTGTTGGATGTCACTGAGTTGCAGAAAAGATGAAAATCCTCCTACTCTCTTGCTTTCTGAGGTTTTGTGGGTTTGAACGAGAACCTTACTGCTATTTGGACTTGGGTTTTGTGGTTAATATATGATAAAGGGGTTATTACACAGTGATCCTTGAGCATTTAGGTCAGCTGTGGCAATCAATCAAGAGACACTTCTTTTTTGGCAGCACACACTTCCATAAAAAATTCTCTGGCAGTCTTGAGTTAGTTAGTTATGACAGAGTAACCTCTATGTCAAGCAATATAGTTGATAAATTTTGCATGTGCTATTGACTGACAGAAACTCTGGCATTCTGGTAAGTAGCAATGCAAGCTTCAAAGAGCATAGAAACCTCTTTCTTCTTCCCAAACTAAAGGTGGTTAAATTAAACACATTTTATCCAAGAAAGTTAAAGAAACAGTTCGGGAATAAGTTCACATTTTGGTACCTATTCTAAATTCCTTTTCTTTATTTTGTTACAAGTAATCTCCCTAAAGCAGTTATTTCATTAAGATCATTCCTATTTCTGAATGATTCTGCTCCATTTAACTAAAATTACCTGGATACCTAATATGTGCTTGATGTGGTGCTGGAGTAATGGGAAAATAAAAATGAGCAGTATACTTGCATCTTGTTCATAGTCAATTATATGGTTTTTTATTGAAGTGTAATTGATTTACAATATTATGTTAGTTTCAGGTATATAGTACAGTGATTCATATATATATTATACGTATATTATATAAAGTGGGTTATATAGAGTGGTTTATATATTCATACAAATATATATACATACATATGTATATATATGCATATATGGGCTTCCCTAGTAGGAGAAGGAAATGGCAACCCACTCTAGTGTTCTTCCCTGGAGAATCCTAGGGACAGGGAAGCCTGTGGGGTCACACAGAGTCGGACATGACTGAAGCGACTTAGCAGCAGCAGCAGCAGCAGCAGTAGCTCAGCTGGTAAGGAATCCACCTGCAATGCAGGAGACCCTGGTTCAATTCCTGGGTCAGGGGAGATCCCCTGGAGAAGGGGTAGGCTACCCACTCTAGTGTTCTTAGGCTTCCCTAGTGGCTTGGTTGGTAAAGAATCCTTCTGCAATGCAGGAGACCAGGGTTCAATCCCTGGGATGGGAAGATCCCCTGGAGAAGGGCATGGCAACCTATTCCAGTGTTCTTGGGCTTCCCTGGTGCCTCAGATGGTAAAGAATCTGCCTGCAATGTGGGAGACCTGGGTTCAATCCCTGGGTTGGAAAGATTCTCTGAAGGAGGGCATGGCAAGCTACTCCGGTATCCTTGTCTGGAGAATCCCCATGGACAGAGCCTGGTGAGCTACAGTCCATGGGGTCACAAAGAGTCAGCCATTACTGAGTGACTAAACACAGCACATATATATACACACACACATTTTCAGATCATTTTCCCTTATAGGCTATTACAAAATATTGAGTATAGTTCCCCGTGTTATATAGTAGGTCCTTGTTGATTATTAAATTACTACATGGTTGATTTAATTTTTCAGAATCAACAAGAAACTGAAACAGATGGCCAAAGGGGGTATACTCTTTTTATTTGATTCTAGGTTTATCTTGATTATATTCTTTGCAGCCAAAGATGGAAAAGCTCTATACAGTCAGCAAAAACAAGACCAGCAACTAACTGTGGCTCAGATGATGAACTTCTTATTGCCAAATTCAGACTTAAATTGAAGAAAGTGGGGAAAACCACTAGACCATTCAGGTATGACCTGAATGGATTCAAGGGATTGGATGTGATAGACAGAGTGCCTGAAGAACTATGGATGGAGGTTCGTGACATTGTACAGGAGGCAGTGATCAAGACCATCCCCAAGAAAAAGAAATGCAAGAAGGCAAAATGGGTGTCTCAGGAAGCCTTACAAATAGCTGTGAAAAGAAGAGCAGGAAAAAGCAAAGGAGAAAAGGAAAGATATACCCACTTGAGTGCAGAGTTCCAAAGAATAGCAAGGAGAGATAAGAAAGCCTTCCTCAGTGATCAACTCAGACATAGAGGAAAACAATAGAATGGGAAATACTAGAGATATCTTCAAGAAAATTAGAGATACCAGGGGAACATTTCATGCAAATATGGGCACAATAAAGGACAGAAATGCTATGGACCTAACAGAAGCAGAAGATATTGAGAAGAGGTGGCAAGAATACACAAAAGAACTACACAAAAAAGATCTGAATGACTCAGATAATCACAATGGTGTAATCACTCACATAGAGCCAGACATCCCGGAATGTGAAGTCAAGTGGGCCTTAGGAAGTATCACTACAAACAAAGCTAGTGGAGGTGATGGAATTCCAGTTGAGCTATTTCAAATCCTAAAAGATAAGGCTGTGAAAGTGCTACACTCAATATGCCAGCAAATTTGGAAAACTCAGCAGTGGCCACAGGACTGGAAAAGGTCAGTTTTCATTCCAATCCCAAAGAAAGGTAATGCCACAGAATGTTCAAACCACCTCACAATTGCACTCATCTCACACACTAGTAAAGTAATGCTCAAAATTCTCCAAGACAGGCTTCAACAGTACATGAACTGTGAACTTTCTGATGTTTAAGGCGGATTTAGAAGAGGCAGAGGAACCAGAGATCAAATTTCCAACATTCATTGGATCATCGAAAAAGCAAGAGAGTTCCAGAAAAACATCTGCTTTATTGACTATGCCAAAGCCTTTAACTGTGTGGATCACAACAAACTGTGGAAAATTCTGAGAGAGATGGGAATACCACACTACCTGACCTGCCTCTTGAGAAACCTGTATGCAGGTCAGGAAGCAACAGTTAGAATTGGACATGGAACAATAGACTGGTTCCAAATCTGGAAAGGGGTACCTCAAGGTTGTATATTGTCACCCTCCTTATTTAACTTCTATGCAGAGTACATCATGTGAAATACTGGGCTGGATGAAACATAGGCTAGAATCAAGATTGCCAGGAGAAATATCAATAACCTCAGATATGCAGACGACACTACCCTTAAGGCAGAAAGTGAAGAGGAACTAAAGAGCCTCTTGATGAAAGTGAAAGAGGAGAGTGAAAAAGTTGGCTTAAAGCTCAACATTCAGAAAACTGAGATCATGGCATCCGATTCTATCACTTCATGGCAAAATATAGGGGTGACAGCCTTTATTTTGGGGGGATCCAAAATCAATGCAGATGGTGACTGCAGCCATGAGATTAAAAGACACTTGTTCCTTGGAAGAAAACCTACGACCGACCTAGACAGCATATTATAAAGCAGAGACATCATTTTGCCAACAAAGGTCCATGTAGTCAAAGCTATGGTTTTTCCAGTAGTCATGTATGGATGTGAGAGTTGTACTGTAAAGAAAGCTGAGTACCAAAGAATTGATGCTTTTGAACTGTGGTGTTGGAGAAGACTCTTGAGAGTCCCTTGAACTATAAGGAGATCCAACCAGTCAATCTTCAAGGAAATCAGTCCTGAATATTCATTGGAAGGACTGATACTGAAGCTGAAACTCCAATACTTTGACCACCTGATGCGAAGAACTGACTCATTGGAAAAGACCCTGATGCTGGGAAAGATTGAAGGCAGGAGGAGAAGGGGATGACAGAGGGTGAGATGGTTGGATGGCATCCCCTCTTCGATGGACATGAGTTTGAGTAATCTCTGGGAGTTGGTGACGGACAGGGAGGCCTGGCATGCTGCAGTCCATGGGGTCGCAAAGAGTTGGACACTACTAAGCTACCGAACTGAACTGAGGTTTATCTTGGTTTATTTTTGTTTCTCACCAGTAGGATACTGGCATATGGTGATTCTGCTTCTCTACCTTCTGGGAAAAAAAGGCTATCTATGAAGGAGTTAGACTGCAGATAAATGACCCTTGCATTAGCCTTTTTCAACAAGTTAGGCAATGATTTCAAATAAAGCAATGATTACTCTAATTTTAGCAAGGAATGCTGTTGTTGTTTTTCAGTAATTAGGTCATGTCTGCTTTTGTGATCCCATGGACTGCAGCATGCCAGGCTTCCCTGTCCTTCACTATCATCTGGAGTTTGCTCAGATTCATGTCAATTGAGTCAGTGATGCTATCTACCCATTTCATCCTCTGCTGCCCCATTCTCCTTTTGCCTTCAATCTTTCCCAGCATTAGGGTCTTTTCCAATGAGTCAGCTCTTCGCATCAGGTGGCCAAAGTATTGGAGCTTCAGCATCAGTCTTTCCAACAAATATTCAGGGTTAGTTCCCTTCAGGATTGACTGGCTTGATCTCCTTGCTGTCCAAGGGGCTCTCAAGAGTTCTCTCAACACCACAATTCAAAAGCATCAATCCTCCAGCGCTCAGCTTTCTTTATGGCCCAACTCTCACATCCATGCACGACTACTAGAATAACCATAGCTTTGACTATACAGACCTTTGTCAGTAATGGCTCTGCTTTTTAATATGCTTTCTAGTTTTGTTACAGCTTTTCTTCCAAGGAACAAGTGTCTTTTAATTTCATGGCTGCAGTTAATGCCTACAGTGGTTTGGGGCCCAACAAATAAAGTTTGTCACTGCTTCCACTTTTTTCCCTTCTATTTGCCATGAAATGATGGGACCAGATGCCATGATCATAGTTTTTTGCCTCTTGAATTTCAAGCCAGCTTTTTCACTCTCCTCTACCTACAGTGGTTTGTTATGCTAATTCTGTTCTTGTGAAAAAGTAGGGGAAATTATGTCTATTTTGAACAAAAATAAATTCCCACAGATTAAGAAAAAAATTTTAAATTTAGAGTAACTGAACAACCACTGATGTTGACTTCTGAATTAATTCTGTGATTCTTTTGCTAGTAACAGAACCCATTAAGAAGATAACTCAAGTATGGATGGAATGCCCATTGACTTTGATGTGATGCCTATGCATCCTTCAGGCTGAAGTTTAGATAATTAGTTTCCAAGTTGATTTTTCTAAGAATACACTGAAGGAGAAATGACAAAGATTCTCTATGTATGGACAAGACTGTACACTGCAGCACTATATAATAGAAATATAATGCAAGTCACACATGTAATTTTAGATTTTTTAGGTGCCATTGTCCAACAGAGATACAATGTGAACTATCTATGTAAATAATTTTTAATTTTCTAGTGCCCACATTACAAAAAACAAAAAGAAATTATTAGATTAACACTATTTTAACAATTTTTCAAAAAGATTATGATTTCAAAATGTAATCAGCATTAAAAAAAATGAGATCTCTTATTTTTTTTTTTTTTTAACTAGGTCCTTGAAATTCAGTGTACATTCTTTACTTACAGCATTTCTTAATTTGGACTGGTCACATTTCAAATGTTCGCTATTCACTTATGGTTAGAGACTATCCTAGTGGGCAGTATAAAAAATGTTAGTTGCTCAGTCTTGTCCAACTCTTTGTGATCCCGTGGTCTGCAGCCTGCCAGGCTTCTCTGTCCATGGAATTCTCCAAGCACGAATATTGGAGTAAGTAGCCATTCCCTTCTCCAGGGATCTTGAGCTTTGAGCTTTGAGCCTGGGTCTCCCACATTGCAGGTAGATACTTTACCATCTGAGCCACCTGGGGAGCCCAGTGGGCAGTATGGATCTACAGAATTCTTCATACAAGAAGGGATGCTAGCATCAATCTGTGAAAGATAATCTGTGGACCATCTGGGTCAAAGAATCAATTAAATAATGAGAAATTTTATATCATTTAAATAAGTGTCAAATAATAAATATGAAGTCAATCCCCACTTTTTGAGATAACAGATAAAATATCCCATTTGAAGTCTTGTACTATAACACGATCTGAACAAAAACCTTCAATTTAACTTGACACATAATTGATGTTTAACAGTATTTGCCTACCAGTTGCCTGATACTCTTAGAAGATTTTGTCATAAATGTATTTTTCACTCTACATAGTACTTGCCAATGCACAGAACTCAAAGTTTCCACCAACCATTTCTCTGAGTAAAATGTAGTTACTCCTATCAGTCCAAATCAACATGCCCATAAAGAAAATAAGGAACTTCAAACTCACATTTATATTATGGTTGTAAAGTCAAACTGCTCATCAGTTCCTGGTGTAGTTTGGCAGGACAGACTGCAGTGCAATTCACTGCGGACTTCCAAAGATCAAAACCAACCAGATCTATAATCGTGTCTTCAAACACTCTCATTTCGAAAAGATAGACTTTTTGTTTCTGAAACAGCTAATTTGGTATTCACATAAATACGTCCTTAACTTCCCTTTTAACACAAGTATGAATTCCTCAAAGACCACAAGAGCCAAGTTTATCCTTAACTATAGTGGAAAAGTTTGTCAAAATGATATTTTTCTATTACCAAATTTTATTTTTGTTTGTTTAAAAACTCTTATATTTTTAAGAAAAATATAAAATGATTGTACAAGCAACCCCATAACAACCATGCATCCACCCTCCATGTAAACTGTTGATAAAGACTTTTCTATGAAAAACAAAACCTCTTCCAAAAGATTGCTTTAATTTTCCATGATGATTTCCATATTCTAAGGTAATATTTTATCATGTGTTACTTGGTTTTAACGACCAATGCTAAGAAATCACTGAAAGGGAAGCGGTGGGCAGTGATGAACATCAATGCAGAGAGCAGAGAATTGGTTTCAGAGCCTGTCCCTGAGCTGCCACTGACCAGCTGCATGGCCAAAATGCATTTCAAATTTCTGGGTTTCAATTTCCTTATCTATAAAATTTGGAAATAAGAATAAATCAACTCCAAGGCTTCTTGTACTCTGTGACTTATTGGTGGAAATATGGTAAATTTTAAAAGATTAATCAGTTGTTAAACCGAGGGAAGAAGCTTTGAATTTTCAAAAGGGAAATTTTCTAACTGGAAAAGGAATGCCTGTCAAGTTTTCATTCAGCCAGCTTTGTCTATACCGATGCTAACTGCTTAATATGGCCACTCCCATTAAGCGTCTAATGAATTCAATTTTTAGGGCTTCCCTGTTGGTTCAGCAGTAAAGAATCCTCCTGCCAACTCAGGAGACTTGGGTTTGATCCCTGGGTCTGGAAGATCCCCTGGAGAAGGAAATGGCAACCCAGTCCAGTATTCTTGCCTGGAAAATCCCATGAGACAGAAGAGACTATAGTCCATGGGGTCGTAAAAGTGTCAGACATGATTTAGCAACTAAACAACAAGAGTTCAGTTTTAACTGTTTCACCTCTTCCAAAGCTAATATACAGAAGGAGGAACACTAATATTAGTTACTTAAAAGTATAAATTGAGGTTCATTGTCTAATATGCCCATCTTGTCATCAACTACTGACACAATTGAAAATCCATGGGTGCTACTAATGAACCCATGGTATATTCGACTACCTCTCAGGAGGCAGGAGTGAACCACTGAGTTAACATGTCCTCAGAAAGTTGAGTGTATACTCACACAAACATATATAATATTTTTAGCATCCTTATGGTTTTACCTATGTTTCACAAATGATGATAATGAGAACCTGACCAAATTAAGGTGGAGCAGAGACACTAATGGAAGTCCCTTATTCCATCTTCTAATGAGAAACAAGCACTATCTTTAATTATGCTTGGTTCACAAACAATTGTTAGTGTAAAATACAATCCCTTGTTCCTATATGAAATGTCTAGCTTGTTTGGATATCAGATATATCCTTTGATTCCTGTTTTATGTTTCTTCTTATTTCATGATTTTTACATAGTAATTAATATTTTAATTTATGTAATAAAGCCACTGGCTCAAAAAAAATAACTCCTTAATTTCTTGGAACTCCTGGACATGTAGCCATATGTTTATATATTGGTTATTCATTAGTTTCAATTTTTTTCTTTTTAATAGAAATTTTGAATTCAGGCTAATGTTTTCTACTTGACAACAAAATCATTTTTTAATATATATTATATATTTTGTATATATGTATTTAAACCACTTATGATAAAAATGTAGTAGGAATACAATTTTAAACGGAATGAAAGATTAAGGAAATCGAAAATAATGAAAAGTCAAAATATGCACACTGTGCAAAAACATGGTCATATAGATTTTGCCTTGTATAAACTTCATCCAGTCTATGTGGGTTTTAACATACTTCCAAAGCTTTAAATAGGAAAACATCTTAAAGCTCAGCCCATGGGAAACCCAAGCTTGATTAGTTTTCCCTTTTACTACAGCCTGCAGAGTGTAAAACACAGCACATCAGAATTGAATTTGTCATCTCCAGACCTCACAGGAATTTTAGGAACTAAATAGTTAGGAAGCCATCCTGGTACTTCTCTTTGCTTTAATCAAAGTCGAAGTTTCAATTTAAACATTCAGGAAATCTCCCTTATTTAAAGCAATCAACTCATTGCTGACAGGGTCTGGCCTTACTGTGTTTAATTTTTTGGCATCAAGCAAAACTTGATTGGTCACAGCCAGTGCATGAAGAGTCCTCCTTTTCCCTCAAAGAAGAAAGGATTCCAGATCTTTGCTACGTCCAACATAAGTCTAGAGATACGGATGCATTTTCAAATCAGTAGTGCATTGGCATAAGCCTCAGCTGGAAACAGAGCTAATGTTTAAGACCTATAAGGGATTTCAGAGTCAATTTTACATCTATCACAATTGTGAACTGTAAAATAATATTCTGAGAAAATACTGGTCAAGCTTCTTTATTCCTCTGAATTCTCTCTCTTTTTGCACACCTTTGGAATATGTAGCAAGTCACCAACCTTCATTTTATTTTTAAGATTTCCATTTCCTGTAGATCAAGTAGAAAACAGATTTATTGAGACTTGAGGTGAGAGGGGGGTTGTGACATCCTTGAAATCTAGGTACTAGGATCTTCCAGGAAAAGTGTATTTAAATTCAGTCATAGAGACTTCCCTAGTGGTCCGGTGGTTACAACTTGGTCATCCAGTGCAGGGGGTGCAGGCTTGATCCCTGGCCAGGGACTAAGATCCCACATGCCTCACGGCCAAGAAATGAAAAGCATAATGAAACAGAAGCAATATTTTAACAAATTCAAAAAAGACTTTAAAAAAATTAGTTTAAAAATAAATAAATACAAGCATAGAGGTGGAGGTAGATTACAGACGCAGGGGTTAAGTACAGGCTGCGACAGAGATAGAGATATCCTACTGAAGAAATCTAGAGAGGAAGGACAGCTGACAAAATAAATAAAATTCAGCTGAGCTACCAGGTAAGCCTCCAAAATCAAATTCACTAAGATTCAACAGCATTATTAAAGCTCTGAGAAATAAATCATGCCACCGAGAGATTGGAATAGTTGCCTCTATTCTCAGAGTTCTCAATGGCTCATCTCCTTAGATTAGGTGTGCAAAAACAGGGAAAATTATGTACAGGCTCTTTAGTTTGGTTTGCCAGTGGACAGACAGACAAAGCATTACTAACGATATTCTACATGAAATTCAACTCTGACCTTCATAATCCTCTGTTGTAGTTCTCCAATAATCTGTCTATTCTAATAAAAAGCCAAGAGATTAGATGAATTATGTAATGAATTTAGTAGTTCTCGAGAGAAGATTATCTAGTAGGTACTCTATTTAAACCCTTTGAACTTTTAAGAAGGCAATTTCACCACTTAATTTCAAATAAAAATTAAGTGGTGAAAATATTTTGTGTTGTCAACATGTTTTAAAAAGTACAAAGCTTTAGAATACCTCAAAAGCTAAATTTTACCTAACATTCTATTATTACCCAAAATATTTATCTGGCTTACATCCATTCAGGCTGCCATAGCAAAGTATCACAGAGCAGTCTGGCTTACATAACAGAAAATATTTTTTTCTCCCAGTGCTGGAAGCTAGAAATCTCAGCCAGATGAAGGTCCAGAAGGGTCGGTTGTTGGTGAGAGCTCTTTTCTTGGCTTATAGACAGCTGCGTGCTCACGTGGCCTTGCCTCTGCACTTGACTGGAGGGAGGGAGAGAGAATGAGGTCTCTGGTGTCTCTTCTTATAAGGACACTGATCCTATCATACAAGGACCATACCCTTAAGACCTCATTTAACTCTATGACCATCTTAGAGGCCCCGTCATCAAATATAGTCACATTGGGGGGTTATACATACAAATATTGTATGTTATATATACAACATACAAATCTGGAGACTAGCTCTCAATGGCTCATCTCTTAATTTAGGCACTCACACATGGGAAAAAATGATATCCATAGCCGTCTGTTAGTAAGATCTCAGATATTTATGTTGTTTGTGAAGTCTCTCAGTTGCGTCCGACTCTTTGCGACCTCATGGACTATAGCCTACCAGGCTCCTCTGTCCATGGGATTTTCCAGGCAAGAATCCTAGAGTGGGTTGCCATTTCCTCCTCCAGGGGGTCTTCCCAACCCAGTGATTGAACCCAGGTCTCCCACATTGTAGGCAGATGCTTTACCATCTGAGCACCAGCCACCAGGGAAGTCTGTTGTTTTCCTACCAGAAAAAGAAAAAATTCCCTTTTCCATTAAGAACTCACATCTTCACATATACCTTCTTCTTCCAAATACACACAGATATAAAATATATTCTTAGAAATTATCTGAGCATCTAGTGTGGTTGTGTGGGAATCTGATATGTTTCACTAACATATTTGATGTTTCATTGCTGTCACTGATAAGAGAAAAGACCGATTTAACAAGTAATTCCACTCATGTTCTAATCAAAATCAGACACCATAGAACAAAAATGTTGAGAGATTCTGACTCTCTAAAAACCAGATTATTATTTACAAAATGGCCTATGATAATTGTACTACATGATATCATAGTTTTTACAGAAATACCTTTTCTCTTAATCAGCAGGAAAGAAAACTGTACAGAAACTGCCCCCATAAAATATGAGACAAGGCACTACACATTTTTTTTGATACAGTGAAATGCCTATTACACTTTATCATTTTTCAACCATGGCATACCACAGCTCAAAACCCAAGGGCAAAGAACTCACTTAACTAAGATACATGCCATACATCACAAAAATGTGGCTGCCTTTACTGAAAGATGATGTAATATGTAAGGGAAGTGTATTGTGTTACTGGGTTTTTCGTATATTTCCCTTATAACTGTCACAATTTCGGTATGATAAGTGAGGACAACTATTTGATATACTGTATTTTATTTCCTAGTCATGCATCATTTGAGCCAGTGTTTCTCCCAAGTGTGGTCCAGAGAGCCCCGGGGGCCCTCTGGTTAGTCTATAATGCTTCACCGGGAGGAAGAACTTGACTAGAGCAGAGGAATTGAGAGTGATCGCTGCAGAAAGTAACTGAAGTTGTGATAATTCTTACCCACTAAAGGGAGCCACGGAGCAGAAGCCTGACCAATCTAAAACATAAAGATTTATCAACCAGACCTCATGGAATAGAGGGCAAACATGAGAAAGCTAACCTGACGACCACTTCTCTAACACAGGGCTGCATTTCCTCCTTTTTGGAAGCCAGAGAACCTCAACTTGCCCTCCTTTTCTCCAACTCCACCCATCATGTGCTCCCCCATCCCCACCCTAAGCCAAGACTTGCTGCAGAGCATCAATGTCCTCCAAGTATTCCTCTTTAATATAGTCACCAAGAACAAGACCTTTTCTCTTTCACCCAGCTTATTGCATTTGACTAGGTGAGGAAAAGCAGGTAATAAAGAGATAACAAGCGTAGAGAGTTACAAATATCCCAGAATTCTTATACCCTGCTGAGATGATGACTGGATTTTCCTTCTCTTCTTCCGTTTCTGGGAATAGAATTCTCTGCTTGCCTTTCTCCTGCCAGGACAGTGGATCCCTTCCTCCAAGGCAGCCCCTTTTAGATAAGGGGCACTGGGAATAACTCACTGGGATTCCTATCTTTCCCATCTCCTAGGTTGGGACAATCCCCTGGAGGAAGGCATGGCAACCCCCTCTAGCATTCTTGCCTAGAGAATCCCATGGACAGAGGAGCCTAGTGGGATTACAGTCTATAGGTGCAAAGAGTTGGACAGGACTGAAGGACTGAGCACGTTCCCATCTCATAAGTAGGTTCTTTGCGTTTTTGACATGCTGGTGATGTGTGAAACATATTAAACAGCCTCTGTCTTGCACTAGAAAGTTCCTCTCAAACTGTTTCTTCACACAACAATTTTTTTCATATTATAAGTTCAAAAGATATTGTAGTAATTCTGTCATATTTTAAATACAAGGTAAAAAAAAAAAATCAAACATTGCAATAGGGTATATAGTGAAAAGTTACCTTTACCTCAATCCCATAATCTGCCCTATCTCCCCCTCTAGCTATCCAATAGAACAACCAGGTTAGGTCACCATTATATACAAGGCATCTTTTACATAAAGTGAAAGTGAAGTCGTGTCCTACTTTTTGCGACCCCATGGACTGTAGCCTACCAGGCTCCTCCCTCCATGGAATTCTCCAGGCAAGAGTACTAGAGTGGGTTGCAGTTTCCTTCTCCAGGGGATCTTCCCAACCCAGGGATCGAACCCAGGTCTCCTGCATTTCAGGCAGACGCTTTAACCACTGAGCCACCTAAAGTCCCCTTTACGTAAGCCAATTATATATAAGAAACTGTGTATATATGTGTATGTATGTGCATATTTATATCTATCTTTTTTTCCCTAAAGCATACTATGCATTGTCCCAAAAGTCTTGGTACAATTTTATGCTTTAGTAATTTGAGAAGGATAAAAGTTCCATTCAGAAAAACATTTAAATTTTTAATAATTTAAATTTTGTGTATACTTGTTTAGTGTTTTAAATATTGACTAGTATATTTTAAATTTTAATATTTTGTTTTTATCATTATTTGCCACCTTCCATTTGAGGGATTGAAATGTATATATGAACATATATTCATATATACATTTATCCTTGCTTTTTTTAATTTACTGTGTCTTGGTGCTTGTCCCATCTCAATATGTATAGATCCTTATCATTCTTCAGAGCTTCATTGTCACCCATTTTGTAAATGGATCATAAATAATTTAACCAATCTTCCATTAATGTATATTTAAGTTGCTTATAACAACACTCTAAAGTTTATTATTATATATTTTTTCTCATTTAGTAGAAAATCAGTTACAAATACTTTCAATTATAAGCAAGAGAAATGTTAACCAACAGTGGCAATTCTATTTGTTTTAAATATGTTTTAACTTTTTCATATAATAGTATCCCCAGAGGTGAGCAGTTAGAGCAGATTCCGCTGCTCAGTGATGCCATGAAAAATTCAGATGTCTTCTGTCTTTTCACATCACCGTATTTAATGTGTTGGACTTTTGTTCTCATCCTGGTCACTGAATGTTCTCATCCTTGTCACAGTCACAAAATGGCTACCATAGCTCCAGGAATCACATCCACAGTCAAGACAGAAGGCAGAGGAAAGAATGAATAGCAACTGTATCTGTCCCTTGTATTAGGACAGGAAAAGATTTCCTAAAGACTGAAGTAGACTGGCAGATTTAAGATGATGATGATGCTACCTCTCCCTGTCTTCAAGGAGACAGCAAGAGAATGAGGATACTGAAAATGGCTGTGGAGAGTGTCTCCCAACCCCATCTGATAAGTAAGGTAGGCAACAACTCCTGGAAGCTGTTCAGCCCAGCAGACCTCATGTCGAGAGTTGGGCAAACAGAACTGATAACCCTCAGAGCAATACCAGGCCTGCTTGCTTCTTGTCCTACATACTGGCCAGGGAATTAACTCACAGCCAAGGTTGAGAGTTGCTCCTGGCTGCTCCTGACTAGAGAGCCTGTTTGGGGAAATTCAGAGTAGCCTGAAATGGCTCCTACCCTTCCTGTCCTCTCACTGTGGAGAGTGTCCTCTTCATCATCTGAGCAGAAGGGCTAGAGACATCTCTGGGAGATGTGTGGCCTAGCAACACTCAAGCCAAGAGTTTGCATCACAAAAATAAAAATTTTTTTTCTTTATCTATATGAGAAGATGGATATTATCTGAACCTATTGTGGTAATTACTTTGCAGTATATATAAATCAAACTATCCTGCTATGTGCCTTAAACCTATACAGGGACATATTTCAATTATTTCTCAAAAAAGTTGGGAAAATGCATTTTAGAAGCAACAATCACAGGCTACAGAGAAAATCCTACTTTTAGGACTAAAATCTGTATCCTTCTTTCTTCTCTTGGTCACTTTTCTCCCAGATTTAAACCTAAACATCCAAGATAATAAACAAAATCATACGCTACATATAGGTAAAGACAATCTGTAAGGATGTGGATAATTGGATTGAGTCAATGATGGTAGCTAAAAATTTATTGAACACATACGTGCCAGGCCATGTTTTAAGCACTTTATCTATATTAATTAATTTATTCTTTATAGCAATTTGTCTGCAGAGAGAAATCTGTATCATCAATCATCAATGGTAAATTAAGCAACAAAAGGCAATAATATGACGAGTTCTAAGCTCAAAGTGAAGTCGCTCAGTCATGTCCGACTCTTTGGGACCCTCCACCAGGCTCCTCCATCCATGGAATTTTCTAGGCAAGACTACTGGAGTGGGTTGCCATTTTGTCCAAAGTAACACAAAGGGAGAGTTCCAATTGCTTCATCTCCCTGCTCTACTTCCACTCTTCCTAAAGCTCACCCTCTGGTTGGCATACAGGTCTTAGCCTCAGCATGAAAGCACTCAGTCCATCCTTACACCGGGGAAAGTACAGACATTGTCTTCTTCGACTCTGACCTTGGCAATGTTATGAAATTTTCCAATCTGATTGATTTTTTAATGCCTCATCATCTTCATAGTTAAGAAAAGTCTTGAATTAGTTTTTCTAGGTGTTTATACATGCTTAATAATATATTCCATAAATGATAAATGAAAGGAACTTGTTTTAGCTTGACTTTTTTCTGGTGGATCAAAGAACAACATTGAGATTACTGGCGAACTATTACCTAGTTTCATCTGTTGCTGAGATGGGGCTTCCCAGATGGTGCTAGTGGTAAAGAATCCATCTGCCAATGTGGGAGACACAAGAGACACAAGTTCAATCCTTGGGTCGGGAAGATGCCCCTGGAGGAGGGCATGGCAACCCATTCCAGTATTATTGCCTGAAGAATCCCACTGACAGAAGAGCCACCTGGCAGGCTACTGTCCATAGGGTCCCAAAGAGCCAGACACAACTAAAGTGACTTAGCACGCATGCACAATCGATGTTGAGACAGGGAACTTCAAAAGTCATAGCTGACTTTTTGTTGACCAATTGGGGAATGTTTATAGGAGCAAAACCTTGTTGTTCCTCAGAAAGGTTCAGAATTCTAGTGCTAATAACTCAAGTCCTGATACAATCCATCGGTGGAAGTCTTGGGATTTATGAACACATATGAAATATGAAGTGTTAGTCTCTCAGTTGTATCCGACTTTTTGTGACCCATGGACTGTAGCCCACCAGGATCCTTTGTCCATGGAATTCTCCAGGCAAGAATACTGCAGTGGGTAGCAATTCCCTGCTTGAGGGGATCTTCCCAACCCAGGGATCGAACCTGGCTTTCCTGCATTGCAGACGGATGCTTT
>NW_011494770.1:7886202-7889972 GCF_000754665.1 Bison bison bison
GCCCTATGAACACATAGTCAGCAATAAATTCTACCAGATATTAGTGCTCAAGATATTATGTGTCTCCAATAGGATCTCTTTCAAAAAGAAAAGAGTAGCTAGAAGATATCAGTGTTGCACATCCTTAGGGGAAGGATTTGCAGTGCTAAACGGCAATAGAGTGAGATACAAAGATCTCAGACTAAGAATACAGCCTGTTTGGTTCCTCAAAGTGTGTTCCCATACCTGGTTGGTGATCTTTCCAACTGGGAAAAAACATGCACAAGTGAGGGATCTTCCTTCCTCTAGAAGCTTTCTACTCTGCAAGTTCCATATCCCAACTATACTTCACTGAAGTCTTCGCAGGCTGGGCCCTCCTTAGTGCCTTAAATCACTGTCCTATCACAGAAAAGGGAACACTGAGCAGCATCTCTACCACCCTCTAGTTTTACTTCTTTGACACACCCTGGGACATTGAGTTTTGGACATTTCCAACTTAAGAAAGGAAAGCAAAATCACATGTTAATTTTGGTGTTATAAATCTACTAGAAAATAGGAGGCCTAGAATAGCTGTAGGCTAAAAAATACTGGTCAAAACCACGATGAGACTTTTTTAAAAAAATAAGAGGTTACGCAAAGTTCTGGCTCCTCTTGTCTCCCAGCTGCTGTCTCACAGACCCCTGCTCTATTCTAAGGGCTGGAAAGTTTCTATACACAGGCTCATTTGTGGTCAACATAAAGTAGACTGTAGCTTTGCACCCACTCCCTTTGCTTTGTTAAAAATAACATTAATACTCATTCATTGTAGAAATTTTGGAAAATACAGGAAAGCATAAAGAAAATAAAAATGACCCATAAGTTCACCACTCTACTGTCTTTGCTAACTGCTTTTCTAAAAGCAAACATGCGGATTCAAAGAACAGATAAATGCCACCAGTTTTCTGATTCCTTTTTAGTTCTTACTCTATTTATTTAGCCAAGGAACTGACAGCAAAAGGACTAAGAATGAACTGCCTTTGAATCACAGCATCTTAGAGACAGAATTGATGACCTAAAATCCTACCCAAGAATCTCCTCCATGCTACCTCTGTGAGAGTGGAAGTCAGATTCTGCTCAATGCCTCCAGGAATGCTTTTCTAGACAGATGGCTCAGCACTATGCAGTTCTGCTTGCCATGAAGTTCTCCCTATGTTACATTCTTCCTATCCTTGGGGCTTAAAAAGTACTCTGGAGCAACGTAAGTTTAACTTCCTCTTGTGTAATCTTAACAATCAATCTAAATCCTCTTATTTCAAGACAGAACTATTTTGTACATTCTACTCTGGATGAACTCTACTTCATTCAAAGGATGCTGTCCAGAACTGAATAAAGAACTCTAATTTTGCAGAGTAACATGGGGGATGCCATGTCTTCTGTGATTTTGACACTGAATACTTATTAATATGAGCCTAATAGTCAAAATTCAGTTTGAAACCTTTTCTAATTATGTGAGGGGCTTCCCTGATAGCTCAGTTGGTAAAGAATCCACCTGCAATGCAGGAGACCCCAGTTCAATTCTTGGGTTGGGAAGATCCTCTGGAGAAGGGATAGGCAAGGCTACTTGCTCCAGTATTCTTGGGCTTCTCTTGTGGCTCAGCTGTTAAAGAATCTGCCTGCAATGTGGGAGACCTGGGTTCGATCCCTGGGTTGGGAAGATCCCCTGGAGAAGGAAATTGTAATAATAATTAATTCAACTTCTTTGGCCACACCATGCACTGCAGATATTGGTAGTGTTGTTGGCTACAATTACCCGGTTCCACTACACCTAAAGGACACCTTAGTCAGTTTCAGGGCCTTTGTATATGCTGCCATGGTTAATTCGTGTCAACTCGTCTAAGTCATGCTATGCATTTGTTTGCAAACACCAGTCCTGATGTTGTTATATGGTGGGTTGTTTTTATATGCAATTAATATTTAAATCAATATAGTTTGAGGAAAGCACTTACTCTCCATAATGAAGGAGGGCTTCATTTAATCTTAAGAAAGAAGACTGAAGTCCCTAGAAGAGGAAAGAATTTTGCCTTCAGTTTGCCTTCATACTCAAGACTACAACATCAACTTTTGCCAGAATCTCCATTCTTCCAGATTACCCTGAAAATTTTGGACTTGCCAAGTCTGTAATTTCATGGACAATTCTTCAAGATAAATCTCTCTTTCCATCTTATTGATTATTTTTCTTGGGGAATCCAGACTAATATGTGTGTGTGTGTGTATATATATATACACACACACAGTATACATCCCCTCTTCCCTTCCTTGTCTTCTCCACTATTCCTTTTTTCTTTTTCCATGCTTGACACAGTCAAATATAGACCCCAGCTCTGCTCATTTTTGTTCTCTAAGCAAATATCTTCACTTCTATATATATGAATCATATTTCTCTTGGCCCCATATCCAAGCATTTTTTGCCATTTCTATTCAATGAAATGCCTTGGTATTTTCTTCCTTATGAACCATAGTTGTTCTTTCCTCAAAACACTGACTAGAATCACCTTTGTTGTTGCTGCTGCTGCTGCTGCTAAGTCGCTTCAGTCGTGTCCGACTCTGTGCAACCCCGCAGATGGCAACCCACCAGGCTTCCCCATCCCTGGGATTCTCCATGCAAGAACACTGGAGTGGGTTGCCATTTCCTTCTCCAATGCATGAAAGTAAAAAGTGAAAGTGAAGTCGCTCAGTCGTGTCCGACTCTTAGCGACCTCATGGACTGCAGCCTACCAGGCTCCTCCATCCATGGATTTTCCAGGCAAGAGTACTGGAGTGGGGTGCCATAGAAACCTTATAACCTAAACTCATATAGCTCTGGTCACTGACACCTTTAGCGGGTCCCATGAAACACTATCTCTGTTGTACTCCTACTTCTATTCTAGATCCTTTTTATGTACATTTTGTTGCTTCTTTCCCTGTTCTGTTATTTTGGTTTCATCTGTGTTTTTTTCATTTGTAGTGAAAGCTCCTTTAGGATATGGAAAATGTCTTATTTTTCAGTCTTAGTTACAATAATGTCCAGCATACAGGAGCTTCTTAATAAATACTCTTTAGTATAACTTACTCATATAACTTGAGGTTTTCTAATATGGATGAATGACACTCAGTTCAGTTCAGTTCAGTCGCTCAGTCATGTCAGACTCTTCGCGACCCCGTGAATCACAGCATGCCAGGCCTCCCTGTCCATCATCAACTCACGGAGTTTACTCAAACTCATGCCCATTGAGTCAGTGATGCCATCCAGCCATCTCATCCTCTGTCATCCCCTTCTCCTCCTGCCTGCAATCCCTCCCAGCATCAGACTCTTTTCCAATGAGTCAACTCTTTGCATGAGGTGGCCAAAGTATTGGAGTTTCAGCTTCAGCATCAGTCCTTCCAACGAACACCCAGGACTGGGCTCCTTTAGGATAGACTAGTTGGTTGGATCTCCTTGCAGTCCAAGGGACTCTCAAGAGTCTTCCAACACCACAGTTCAAAAGCATCAATTCTTTGGTGCTCAGTTTTCTTCACAGTCCAATTCTCACATCCATACATGACCATTGGAAAAACCATAGCCTTGACTAGATGGACCTTTGTTGGCAAAGTAATGTCTTTGCTTTTGAATATGCTATCTAGGTTGGTCATAACTTTCCTTCCAAGGAGTAAGCATCTTTTAATTTCATGGCTGCAGTCACCATCTGCAGTGATTTTGAAGCCCCCAAAAATAAAGTCTGACACTGTTTCCACTGTTTCCCCATCTATTTCCCATGAAGTGATGGGACCAGATG
>NW_011494770.1:7890146-7902711 GCF_000754665.1 Bison bison bison
TAAGCAGGGTGACAATATACAGCCTTGACGTACTCCTTTTCCTATTTGGAACCAGTCTGTTGTCCCAAGTCCAGTTCTAACTGTTGCTTCCTGACCTGCATATAGGTTTCTCAAGAGGCAGGTCAGGTGGTCTGGTATTCCCTCAGATAGACACAAAATGAGCCAGAATTTTCATAAAACTTAGCTCCATTTGGATCTTAAGACCACTGAAAGTTTAAGGTATTGTTATCAAACTTTTTTTTTTAAGATAAGATCAATTTCCTGAGGATTCAATGCTAAACTTATTCTAAGTCGTCCTAGTATACACATGTTAGGAAGATTACATGCAAAGATGCAGTGCTTCTGAAAGCTTAATGTTCAAAGGACTCACCTGGGAAGCTTGGTAAAATTCAACTCCCAATTCAAAAGGTCTGAGTTGAAACTGAAACACTGAATCTCTAACAAGCTGTCAGGTGATGCTAATGGTGGTTGTCTATGTACCACACATTGATGAGCAAGGTCCAATAGAGAGAACACAGGTAGGAAGTCAGTGAAAGTTTTAGTCGCTCAGTTGTGTCCGACTCTTTGTGACTTCATGGATTGTAGCCTGCCAGGCTGCTCTGTCCATGGAATTTTCCAGGCAAGAATATTGGAGTGGGTTGCCATTTCTGTTTGAATCATTTTTGATTTGGGCTAGAACTGAGCCCAAATCACTTACCAGCCATGGGAAATATAGGCAAGATTAAATAAGTACATGTATATGGAAAGCATCTAGAATAATTTCTGGAACTTAATGTTTGTTGGTAATCTTAAATTTTTCTTTTCCTACCATGTGGATAGCTATTCCTGTCAACCTGTGTTATATATCTCATAATGTCTGGCTCTTTTAACTTCTAATGATGGTATTTTTCTCAAAACACCTGTAATTCATTTAAACTATTTTTGGCTTTAAAGTAACTTTGTAAAATAAGAAACTATTTTGGCACTTCATTCATTTCCATGTCCATGGTCATACCAAACACTGTTGCATGGGCTTGAAGTTAAATAGATCTAATTCTTCAAATTGTGTCTCTACCATTGTTGGTTGAAAACTTGTACAAATTACTTCATCTCTATAAACTTTGTTTTCCTCATTTATTAAATGAAGATAATAGCTATATATATTATAAAAATATTGAATGGATTAAAGCATGTAAGAAGGTTGTGTGTGCATGCTCAGTCATGTCTGACTCTTTGCAACCCCCTGGACTATATAGCCTGCCAGGCTCCTCTGTCCATGGGGTTTTCTAGGCAAGAATATTGGAGTAAGTTGCCATTTCCTAGTCCAGTAAGAAAGTTAATCAAGTGCCAATTCATAGTAAGAACTTATATCAGACATTTCTTATGTTTCAATTCATTGCTTAATGACAAGGGTGACAAAACTACAAAGGAGACAATATATAGCCTTGACAGTTTTCTCTGTCAAAGTCAAGAATAGGAAAAGAGTAGGACTCAGGGATCCATAATGAGGACATTTGGGTGGATGAGCCTGAGAATCTTAAACACCCAGCACCAACTGAATCCAATAAATGGCAAAAGTCCCTTCCTCTGTACTAGAGGAAAGCAGCCTTCCCTTTCATGCAAAAGTCTTACCTGAGCCAGGTGCCTTGCAAGATAATGTTTACCTTCCTCACAATCTATCCCTTCATTACCTATTATATAGAGTCAAGTCTCTGCATAGCCCAAATGGAAAAATAAAGTCTCTGCTTTGGAAGGAAATGGCTTACACAAAAGATTCCTAAACCTGGCAAACATATAAGGGCAAGAACCAGGATACTATATGTGAGAGTGGTTTTTAAGAATGTAGGACTAGAAAGGGCAGAATATAAAGGGAAGTAGATTGCAAGGTTGGTTGGAAACATTTATTGACACGGGAGTACTCTCCCATGACTAAGGGTTCAATGTTGTATCAGTCTGCTACTGCCACAAGAACCACATAATCTCAGTGACATGCCACAATAAGCATTTATTTCTCACTTTGCTGAGGTTTGGCTGATATAGTCTGGGCTTGACTGGGCTTGCTCCAAGCTGTGGGTTGAATCCAGATCTGCAACTCATGTCTTTCATCTTCTTTGGACCAATGGTTATTCAAGGCAGGGACTTCTCAGAGCTAAAGATAGGAGTTCAGAAGACAAGCCCAATTGTGCATCCGTATTCTAAGCCTCTACTCCCATGATGTTCAATAATATCCTACTGGATAAAACAAGTCATATGGCCAAGTTTAATATTCTAAGTATATGGAAAAAAGAAAATGTTTGTACTACTTGCATATGATGTGATAATCTACAGAAAACCAAGAACATATAGATAAAATATAAGGATAGTAAGAGATTGTAGACAGGTAGCTATATATAAGATCCATATGCAAAAAGAATTGCATTATTATTTGCTAGGAGATAATGTTATAAAATATAATTCATGAAAAGATATAATTTTTAATCAGAACAAAAAGGAAAAGATGCAAGATACAAATCTAACAAAGGATGCACAGAACATGAATAGATAAAATGTTGAAACTTTTTGAAAGACACTAAAAAATACCTAAATACTTAAAAATATATCTTGTGTTCAAGATTATGAAGAATCAACATTAAAAGGATACAAATTATCTCCAACAAAATTATAAAGTTGATTAAAAACCCCAAGCAGTTCCTTTTCAATAATTTGACAAATAATTCCGAAATTTATACAGAAGGGGAAAGACCCAAGAAGAGTCAAGACATTTAAGAAACTAAGTAAAAAGAATAGAGAGAGAGATAGTCCTACACATAGTTATAAATACTTACATGGTAATCCTTATCACGTAAATTGTTCATGGTTTCTACTGACATTCATTTACAGTGATTAATTTTCTTATCTGCTTAGTGCACTTTGATTCTGAGTTCTATTTGGTTTATCTTTATCCATGAAAAATTGGGAGGCTTAATTGAGGGTGCTTACCTTTGGAGAAGAATTATGCTTATTTCTATTAGAAGCATGAAGGTACTATTGGCCTTGGACAACATCATCCCCACTGAAAATTTCTTGGATTAATCCTAGAATCTTTGATTCATTTTCCCAACATTTTCCTTGACCCAGGATGTAGTTTCCCAGTTGTAGCAGTAACATAAGCATATATCTTTAAGGCAAAGTTATTTTTGAGATTGTTTATGATTCTGTTTTCAGAATACATTTTTCATTTCCGGGTGGCAGTTTCTTTAGTTTTTAAATTACTATTATTTTCTGTAAGCCTAGAGATTCAATTAATATGTTTTATGCAGATCTCATTTTTTTCTCCCTGGAAGGATTTTGCACAGTATCTGGTCTACCACATTGACAGAAGCCAAAGCTCTTGGTATGTAATTCTGGACAGAGTCTGGTAGCCTTTCAAAGTACATTACTATTTACCCTCTTTTACATAAAACATGAATTACTTGCTGTCAGTTATTCATTGCTCCTTCCTATCACTTCAGTCATTTTAACTCTTTAGGTGTTGAATTCTTAAAGAATCTAAAATATCATTCAAGACAAGGTAGTATAAAAGACTGCCAGTCGATTTTCTAACTCTTCTCCTGAAACTACAGCTCTTTCTCTGGTGTTTTTATTCTAAAAGCAAAAAGCAAATGAGCCTAGATATCCTAGCTTGTGCCTTGATCTAGTCAAATTATATCACAAGATGAAAATACAGAGAAAACTGATAACCGTGCTAAGGTGAAAAATTGAGAATTTAGTTAGCAAATTCTAAAATAGTTTACCATTCTCCTTTCACGTTGCATTTCTGACCTATAGCCAGTCAGAAAAATGAAAGTCATTTTGCTATTCAAGTAGAGTATAGGTCATATCAATTTCAAATCCCATATTGAATGATTATAATTCTGCTTTACTCTATTTCTAAAATATAAAATAATTCTCTACCTCTCTTCTCTTACATCTAACCCAAAGTTAATAGTCTTAGAATTTGTAGTCAGGAAAACACAATCTATTGTAATACTTTTATTTCCCTTCACATGTAAATCAAATTGTGCACTTAAAATTCTGGCTCTGTTCAGGATGCTAAAGGCACTTTAGCTACAATCCAATCCAACATTTTCTTTCCCTCTATTGCCAGTTGGAAACATAATTTGAAAGCTATGCTCATTCAGCTAGCAGTGACTTCCTTATAGAGGTTCAGTTATATTTTGTTAGTAGCTTTCAGTTCAGGTCAGTTCAGTTGCTCAGTTGTGTTTGACTCCTTGTGACTCCATGGACTACAGCACTCCAGGCCTCCCTGTCCATCACCAACTCCCAAAGCTTACTCAAAATCATGTCTATTAAGCTGGTGTTGCCATCCAGCCATCTCATCTCCTGTCCTGACCTTCTCCTCCCACCTTCAATCTTTCTCAGCATCAGGGTCTTTTCCAATGAGTCAGTTCTTCACATCAGGTGGCCAAAGTACTGGAGTTTTTGCTTCAGCATCAGTCCTTCCAATGAATATTCAGGACTGATTTCCTTGAAGATTGACTGGTTGGATCTCCTTGCAGTCCAAGGGACTCTCAAGAGTCTTCTCCAACACCACAGTTCAAAAGCATCAATTCTTTGGTGCTCAGCTTTCTTTACAGTACAACTCTCACATCCATACATGACTACTGGAAAAACCATAGACTTGACTAGACAGACCTTTGTTGGCAAAGGTCTCTGCTTTTTAATATGCTGTCTAGGTTGGTTGAAGATTTTCTTCCAAGGAACAAGTGTCTTTTAATTTCATGGCTGAAGTCAACATCTGTAGTGATTTTTGGAGCCCCCAAAACTAAAGTCTCTCACTGTTTCCATTGTTTCCCCACCTATTTCCCATGAAGTGATGGGACCGGATGCCATGATCTTTGTTTTCTGAATGTTGAGCTTTAAGCCAACTTTTTCACTCTCCTCTTTCACTTTTATCGAGAGGCTCTTTAGTTCCTCTTCACTTTCTGCCATAAGGGCGGTGTCATCTACATATCTGAGGTTATTGATATTTCTCCCAGCAATCTTGATTCCAGCTTGTGCTTCATCCAATCCAGTATTTCTCATGATGTGCTCTGCATATAAGTTAAATAATCAGGGTGACAATATACAGCCTTGAGGTACTCCTTTCCAGATTGGAATCAATCTGTTGTTCCATGTCCAGTTCTAACTGTTGCTTCCTAACATCCATACAGATTTCTCAGGAAGCATGTCAGATGGTCTGGTATTCCCATCTCTTTCAGAATTTTCCACAGTTTGTTGTGATCCACACAGTTAAAGGCTTTGGCATAGTCAATAAAGCAGAAGTAGATGCTTATCTGGAACTCTCGCTTTTTCAATGATCCAACAGATGTTGGCAATTTGATCTCTGGTTCCTTTGCCTCTTCTAAATCCAACTTGAACATCTGGAAGTTTACAGTTCATGTACTGTTGTAGCCTGGCTTGGAGAATTTTGAGCATTACTTTGCTAACATGTGAGATGAGTGCAACTGTGCAGTAGTTTGAGCATTCTGTGGCATTACCTTTCTTAGGGATTGGAATGAAAACTGACCTTTTCCAGTCCTGTGGCCACTGTTGAGTTTTCCAAATTTGCTGAGTGCAGCACTTTCACAGCATCATCTTTTAGGATTTGAAAGAGCTCAACTGGAATTCCATCACCTCCACTAGCTTTGTTCGTAGTAATGCTTCTTAAGGCCCACTTGATTTCACATTCCAGGATGTCTGGTTCTAGGTGAGTGATCACACCATCATGGTTATCTGGGTCATTCATATCTTTTTTGTATAGTTCTGTGTATTCTTGCCACCTCTTCTTAATATCTTCTGCTTCTGTTAGGTCAATACCATTCTTTCCTTTATTGAGCCCATCTTTGCATAAATATTCCCCTGGTATCTCTAATTTTCTTGAACACATCTCTAATCTTTCCCATTCTGTTATTTTCCTCTATTTCTTTGCATTGATCACTAAGGTAGGCTTTCTTATCTCTCCTTGCTATTCTTGGAATTCTGCATTCAAATGGGTATATCTTTCCTTTTCTTCTTTTCTTTTTGCTTCTCTTCTTTTCACAGCTATTTGTAAGGCTTCATCAGACAACCAATTTGCCTTTTTTCATTTCTTTCTCTTGGGATGGTCTTGATCACTATACAATGTAATGAACCTTCGTCCATAGTTCTTCAGGCACTCTCTCAGATCTGATCCCTTGAATCTGTCAGCTCTACTGTATAATCATAAGGGATTTGATTTAGGTCATACCTGAATGGTCTAGTGGTTTTCCCTACTTTCTTCCATTTAAGTCTGAATTTGACAATAAGGACTTGATGTTCTGAGCCACAGTCAGCTCCCAGTCTTATTTTTGCTGACTGTATAAAACTTCTCCATTTTTGGCTGCAAAGAATATAATCAATCTGATTTTAGTATTGACCACCTGGTGATGTCCACGTGTAGAGTCTTCTCTTGGGTTGTTGGAAGAGGGTGTTTGCTATGACCAGTGGGTTCTCTTGGCAAAACTCTATTAGCTTTTGCCCTGCTTCATTCTGTACTCCAAGGCCAAATCTGCCCGTTACTCCAGGTGTTTCTTGACTTCCTTCTTTTGCATTCCTGTCCCCTATAATGAAAAGGACAACTTTTTTGGGTGTTAGTTCTAAAAGGTCTTGTAGGTCTTCATAGAACCGTTCAACTTCAGCTTCTTCTGCATTACTGGTCAGGGCATAGACTTGGATTTCTGTGATATTGAATGGTTTGCCCTGGAAACAAACAGAGATCATTCTGTCACTTTTGAGAATTGCATCCAAGTACTGCATTTCAGACTCTTTCATTGACTATGATGGTTACTCTATTTCTTCTAAGGGATTCTTGCCCACAGTAGTAGATATAATGGTCGTTTGAGTTAAATTCTCCCATTCCAGTCCATTTTGTTTTGCTGATTCCTAAAATGTTGACATTCACTCTTGCCATCACCTGTTTGACCACTTCCAATTTGCCTTGACTCATGGACCTGACATCCCAGGTTCTTATGCAATACTGCTCTTTACAGCATCAGACTTTACTTCCATCACCAGTCACATCCACAACTGGGTATTGTTTTTGCTTTGGCTCCATCCCTTCATTCTTTCTGGAGTTATTTCTCCACTGATATTCAGTAGCATATTGGGCACCCACCAACCCAGGGAGTTCATCATTCAGTGTCCTATCTTTTCGCCTTTTCATACTGTTCATGGGGTTCTCAAGGCAACAATACTGAAGTGGCTTGTCATTCCCTTCTCCAGTGGACCACGTTTTGTCAGAACTGTCCACCATGACGTGTCAATTTTGGGTGGCCCAAATGGCATGGTTCATAGTTTCATTGAGTTAGACAAGGCTGTGGCCCTTGTGATCAGATTGGTTTGTTTTCTGTGATTGTGGTTTTCAGTCTGTCCACCCTCTGATGGAGAAGAATAAGAGGCTTAAGAAAGCTTCCTGATGTCAGAGACTGACTGAAGGCAAAACTGGTTCTTGCTCTGATGGGCTGGGCCATGCTCAGTAAATGTTTAATCCAATTTTCTGTTGATGGGTGGGGCTGTATTCCCTCCCTGTTGTTTGACCTGGGGCCAAACTATGGTGGAGTTAATGAAGATAATGGCAACCTCCTTCAAAAGGTCCCCTGCAAGGACTGCTACCCTCAGTGCCCCACCCTGCAGCAGGCCACCACAGACCCACGCCTCTGCTGGGCACTGCTGGACACTCATGGGCGAGTCTGGGTCAGTCTCTTGTGGGGTCACTCCTCTTTTCTCCTGTGTCCTGGTGATCACAAGGTTCTGTTTGTGCCCTCCAAGAGTCTGTTTCCCCAGTCCTGTGTAAGTTCTGGCTCTATGGTGTGGTTAATGGCAACCTCCTCCAAGAGGGCTTATGCCATACCCAGATCTACTGCACCCAGAGCCCCTGCCCCTGTGGCAGTCCACTGTTGACCTGTACCTCTTCAAGAGACACTCAAACACAGTTCTGTCTCAGTCTCTGTGGGGTCTCTGGGACCTGGTGTGCACAAGGTTTGTTTGAGCCCTTGGAGCATTTCTGGTGGGTATAGGGTTTGATTCTAAATGCGATTTCACCCCTCCTACAGTCTTGCTGGGGCTTCTCTGCCCTTGGACATGGGGTATCTCCTTACAGCTGCTCCAGCTCTGTGCAGCTGCCTCTCCTCCAAAGTTAGTAGCTTTAATTTAAAAAAAAAAAAAAAAAGACAGTGAATATTATGATTAGATCAGAATAAAAAAACTTCATACTTTATAATCTCCCCCCAAATATCTATACTACTCCCCTAGTTTTGAATTAAGTTAACACATATTAATCACTTTATATCTTAATATATTTGTTTTTCTTAAAAAGATGAAGTAATTAGTTCATGCTTAGAAAAACCACTCTGCTCCAATATAGGTAATTCCAACCAACTCTTCAACATAATGAAAAATAGAAAATGAGACAAAATATTTTTAGAGATAAGTTTAAAGGAATAGGAAGTCTACCATAATAATAAAGAATTATTGGGACAGAATCTGGGAGAGTGTAGGAGCCTGGAAAAGAAAGTCTAACATTTGAGGCCTTTTTTTTTTTTTTCCCTCTCTAGTAACATTTCCTGATTCTGGATGGGGCAGCTGTGAGGCAGAGGTAAACTTTTAGCCAGCTAGCAAAACCAGAGATCAGTTTCTGGAGGTAGGGTTTGTCAAACTAATGGGGTCTTGATGATTCTTCTTGCTTTGATTCGGCTTTACTGTAAGATGAACTAAAAGGAAAGATAACTTCACAGTGACTGAAATAGAGTTTTAAATTGTGAAATTCTTAAAATAAGACCGGATGAATTTCAGATTGCTAGCACTACCCTGGCACATGGCAAAAGCGAATGTTAATCCTGTCTGGAGAAAGACAATACTACATTAAGTCTCAAATTACTCCTATATACAATATGGCAAAATCAACTTCTAGCACACAATGAAAAGTAACTAGAAAACTAGGAAAATCACACTAGGAAAAAAATAACACATTCAAGGAAATCAGTAGAAACAAAAGCAAGAAACAGATCCAGAAAGTCTCCAGATACTGATGGTATATGATGATATAAGACACAGACTGTAAAATAACTATGTATCCTATGTTCAGACAGATAAGAGACAAGATTGAGAACTGAACTGCAAGTTAAAAGATAGAAGCCAATGGAAACTTTGGAATTTAAATAACATTTACCAAGATTAGAAAATTAATGCACAGATATAGCAGCAGATTGGACCAGGCTAAAGGTAGACTTAATAGCTATAAAATTTTAAAAGAGCTAGAATAAATTAGAGAAAGAAAGAGAATATATATATACATATATATAATAGACACAAGATTTAGAAATAACAGTAAGAATTCTAATACATCAGTGTTCAAAACATCAGGCATAGGGGAAAGAAAATATGGAAAGAGGAAATAATTGAACAAATAATTGCTGCTGAGAATTTTTCAGAATCCCTATGAACACTAAGGAGTATAAAAGAAATTTATACCAGGTGTATTATAGCAAACTCGCTGAATCCTTCCTCCTTTAAAAAAAATAAGAAATAAGACAGACTCTCTTCAATGGAGAAACAGAGAACCACCTTCTCAATAGACCAAAAATAAAAACAAGAAAGTGAAATATCTATGGAGCTAAGAATGAAAACTGCTAGAATTCTATAAAAGTGAAAGTCGCTCAGTCATGTCTGACTCTTTGCAACCACATGGACTATATAGTCCATGGAATTCTCCAGACCAGAATACTGGAGTGGAAGCCTTTCCCTTCTCCAGGGGTTCTTCCCAACCCAGAGATCAAACCCAGATCTCCCGCATTGCAGGCAGATTCTTGACCAGCTGAGCCACAAGGGAAGCCCAAGAATTCTATACCTAACAAAATATACTTCAAGATTGAAGGAGAAGTAAATATTTTTCAGATAAATGGAAATTGAGAGAATTTCTCTCCAGAGGACTTGTACTAAAAGGTAATTATCAGGCAGAAGAAAAATTAGTTCAGACAGAAGTTTGGGATGCAGAATGGAACAGAGAGCAATTGAAAGGGCAAGAAGGTGGATAAGTCTAAATGAATATTGGCTGTATGTAAAATGATAATAATGTGTAATTAAAATAGTTACTGGAGCAAGAATATATGAAGGCAATGAATTAGAATCATGGAAAGAGATATGCACATACAGACTGTTGATTAATGAGAAGGCTAACTCTGTAGAGTAGAGAGAATGACATGTACTGGGACAAGTTGAATATCAATTATAAAAATGGAAGTTATCTTCTACCTCATACACCAAGGTAAATTCCAGTTAGATTTTATATCTAAATGAAAATAGAAAATAGATATCTTTATATCTAAGTGAAAAGTGAATAATGACAAACATTCTAGAGGATACTTTAAGAGAATATTTTCCTAACCTCAAAGTACAGAAAAACTTTTCAAGTGGCCAAACATGCACTAATTATAAAGGAAAAGATTTGTAAAATGGATTATATTAAGACCCAAAACTTCTCTTTATCCAAAATTACTATTAAAAGAGCAAAGAGGTGAGCCACACACTGGGAGATAGTATAAGCAACACATGCATGTGACAAACGGCTCAGAACAAAATCTATAAGAAGACACCAACAAATCAATACGAAAAGGGCATCTCAATAGAGAAATAGGCAAGGGATTTGAATAGGCTCTTCAAAAAAGGGAAAATCCAAAGTAGTTAATAAACTTGAAAAGTGCTCAATTACCTTAGTAATCAGGAAAATGCAAATAAAACCAAGATGAGAGGGAATTCCCTGGTGGTTTATTGGATATAATCCAGATTTCACTGCTGTAGCCCAGATTCAATCTCTGGTCAGGGAACTGAGATTCCCACGTCAAAAATAAATAACTAAATAACAAAACAAAACAAACACCCCCCCCCAAAAAAATGAGAAATGGCTACATATCAATAAAAACTGCTGAAAAGGAAATGACTAGTAGTCATAAGTGTTGGTGAGAAGGTAGAGCAAAGGCAATGCTAATAAACTGATGATCAAGTGCAAATTTGTATAACCCATTAGAAAATTGGTATTAGTTACTAAAATCGAACTTACACATAATTTGACTGAGCAGGTTCACTCCATCTATACATGCAATGGATATCAGTGCATGCAACCCAGGAGATTTGTGCAAGGATGTTACAGTAGCATTGTTTCTAATAACCCCGAACTACATCAAATTCAGGTATACCCATTCAATTATGAATTATATGAACACACAACTACAAACAACACTGTGAATGGATCTTGCCAATGTAATGTGGAATAAAAGACTCTAGACTAAAGGAATGCATACTCAATGATTCCATTTACATAAATATAAAAAATCTGGCACTAAACTACATTATTGAATGATGCATATATGTGTGGTATAACTATATATAAGAATATGTATAGATGTAATTATCATAAAATTATAATACGGAAATTTGGGGGAGGAAGAAGTAAGGAATGGTGAGAGAAAAAGTACTTCTAGGTCCTGGCAATTTTCTGTTTCTCCCTAGATCATGATGACAGTATGCTCATGCTGTAATAGATCATAGAATTTAACATTTTTCTTTCATGTTTCTTCTCCGTATATGTTTATATTTTGCAATAAAAATTTAAAACCTAAACTAATCTAAAATGAAATGAATTTAAGCTTGAAGGTCATTTTTTGTGGGATCACATTTTTTTATTTTCAGATTTTAAGTAGTAGGAAATAATATGTTAAGTGTAGAATATTTCATCTTGAAAAAAATGGGTTTACATGTGTGGCTATAACAGAATTTCAAAGGCTTGTTGTTTTGGTTTGGTTTGGTTGGGTTGGGTTTATATTTTAGCAGTTCATTAAGAGATTGAGTAGCAGAAATTTTTTTTAAAGAGGCTATTTATTTTCTCTTCTTTTCCTTTTATACATACTGAAGAAAAATCAAGCTACTATACAGGATGCACTGCCATGCAAAACCAATGGAAATTCAATATAAGAATGTATTAACCTATTCTTTTTCTTTTGTTGAGTCTTACTTCATTTGAACAAATTGCTTTTGAGTTTATATCTTCTGTCTTTAGTTTTCCCCTTTTCTCTCAAGAATTTTCTCAAATTACAAGTACCTCCAACAGTCTTAATTCAAATACAGCTAATTATAAATTGAAAAGCACATTTTCCCATTTTCTATTGTTTTAAAATGTCTTAACAGTGATGACCTCACTGCCATGCTGAAGTCCAAAGCCACACGCATAGCTACTAATCCACTGTGAATTTGTACCAAGTGTCCTTGGCCCTCAAGAGCACTGATGAAATTATGATCATTACCACCAGCCTATGAGACTTACACGTTCTTGTGTGTCTTTTGCCCAATCCACTTGTTCTCAGACACAACACTCTTGGCAATTATACTGAAGATGGTGGTTGCAGCCATGAAATTAAAAGATGCTTACTCCTTGGAAGGAAAGTTATGACCAAACTAGAAAGCATATTAAAAAGCAGAGACATTGCCAACAAAGGTCCATCTAGTCAAGGCTATGGTTTTTCCTGTGGTCATGTATGGATGTGAGAGTTGGACTGTG
>NW_011494770.1:7902840-7915248 GCF_000754665.1 Bison bison bison
AGGATGAGATGGCTGGATGGCATCACTGACTCGATGGACATGAGTCTGAGTGAACTCCGGGAGTTGGTGATGGACAGGGAGGCCTGGTGTACTGCGATTCATGGGGTCGCAAAGAGTCAGACACGATTGAGCCACTGAACTGAATGGAACTGAAGGTGGAGTCAGCTTATTCTACTCATAAGGCCATTGTCTGTAAGATCCTTCTCCTGGATTCAGTTCTGTTCAGTTCAGTTGCTCAGTCGTGTCTGACTCTTTGTGACCTCATGGACTGCAGCACGCCAGGCCTCCCTGTCTGTTACTAACCCCTGGAGTTTACCCAAACTCATGTCCATCGAGTCGGTGATGCCATCCAACGATCTCATCCTCTGTCTTCCCCTTCTCCTCTGCCCTCAATCTTTCCCAGCATCCGAGTCTTTTCAAATGGGTCAGCTCTTCGCATTAGGTGGCCAAAGTATTAGAATTTCAGCTTCAACATCAGTCCTTCCAATGAACTCCCAGAACTGCTATCCTTTAAGATGATTTGCAGTCCCTTTGCAGTCCAAGGTACTCTCAAGAGTCTTCTCCAACACCACAGTTCAAAAGCATCAATTCTTCTGCACTCAGCTTTCCTTATAGTCCAACACTAACATCCATACATGACTACTGGAAAAACCATAGCTATGACTAGATGGACCTTTGTTGCCAAAGCAATATCTCTGCTTTTTAATATGCTGTCTAGGTTGGTAATAACTTTCCTTCCAAGGAATAAACATCTTTTAATTTCATGGCTGCAATCACCATCTGCAGTGATTTTGGAGCCCCCCAAAAATAAAGTCTGACACTGTTTCCTCTGTTTCCTCATCTGTTTCCCAGGAAGTGATGGGACCAGATGCCATGGTCTTCGTTTTCTGAATGTTGAGCTTTAGGCCAACTTTGTCACTCTCCTCTTTCACTTTCATCAAGAGGCTCTTTAGTTCTTCTTCACTTTCTGCCATAAGGGTGGTGTTATCTGCATATCTGAGGTTATTGACATATCTCCCGGCAATCTTGATTCCAGCTTTTGCTTCATCCAGTCCAGTGTATCTCATGATGAATTCTGCATAGAAGTTAAATAAGCAGGGTGACAATATACAGCCTTGATGTACTCCTTTTCCTATTTGGAACCAGTCTATTGTCCCATGTCCAGTTCTAACTATTGCTTCCTGACCTCCATACAGATTCCTCAAGAGGCAGGTGGTCTGGTATTTGCATCTCTTCCAGAGTTTTCCACAGTTTGTTGTGATCCACACAATTAAAGGCTTTGGCATAGTCAATAAAGCAGAAATAGATGTTTTTCTGGAACTCTCTTGCTTTTTCGATGATCTAGCAGATGTTGGTAATTTGATCTCTGGTTCCTCTGCCTCTTCTAAAACCAGCTTGAACATCTGGAAGTTCACAGTTCATGTATTGTTGAAGCCTGGCTTGGAGAATTTTGAGCCTTACTTTACTAGCGTGTGAGATGAGTCCAATTGTACAGTAGTTTGAGCATTTTTTGGCATTGCCTTTCTTAGGGATTGGAATGAAAACTGAGCTTTTCCAGTCCTGTGGCCACTGCTGAGTTTTCCAGATTTGCTGGCATATTGAGTGCAGCACTTTCACAGCATCATCTTTTAGGATTTGAAAGAGCTCAACTGGAATTCCATCACCTCCACTAGCTTTGTTAGTAGTGATGCTTCATAAGGCCCACTTGACTTTACATTCCAGAATGTCTGGCTCCAGGTGAGTGATCACACCATCATAATGATCTGGGTCATTCAGATCTTTTTTGTTCAGTTTTTTTGTGTATTCTTGCCACCTCTTTTTAATATCTTCTGCTTCTGTTAGGTCAATACCATTTCTGTCCTTTATTGAGCCCACCTTTGTGTGAAATGTTCCCTTGGTATCTCTAATTTTCTTGAAAAGACCTCTAGTCTTTCCCATTCTATTGTTTCCCTCTATTTCTTTGCAGTCATCACTGAGGAAGGCTTTCTTATCTCTCCTTGCTATACTTTGGAACTCTGCATTCAGATGCTTATATCTTTCCTTTTCTCCTTTGCTTTTCGCTTCTCTTCTTTTCACAGCTATTTATAAGGCCTCCTCAACAGCCATTTTGCTTTTTTGCATTGCTTTTTCTTGGGGATGGTCTTGCTCCTTGTCCCCTATACAGTGTCATGAACCTTCACCCATAGTTCATCAGGCACTCTGTCTATCAGATCTAGTCCCTTAAATCTATTTCCCACTTCCACTGTATAATCATAAGGGATTTGATTTAGGTCATACCTGAATGGTCTAGTGGTTTTCCCTACTTTCTTCAATTTAAGTGTGAATTTGGCAATACGGGGTTCATGATCTGAGCCACAGTTGGCTCCCAATCTTGTTTTTGCTGACTGTATAGAGCTTCTCCATCTTTGGCTGCAAAGAATATAATCAGTCTGAATTCGGTGTTGACCATCTGGTGAGGCCCGTGTGTAGAGTCTTCTCTTGTATTGTTGGAAGAGGGTGTTTGCTATGATCAGTGTGTTCTCTTGGCAAAACTCTATTAGCCTTTGCCCTGCTTCATTCTGTACTGCAGGGTCAAATTTGCCTGGTATTCCAGGTGTTACTCGACTTCCTACTTTTGCATTCCAGTCCCCTATAATGAAAATCTAGAATCTCCTGGATTATAGATAGTTTAATCACATTATGAATAAAACTTTTGTTCAAGTCAACAGGAATTCTATGGAAGCATGTCTTATGGGAACCAACACCTATCAATAATGGTTTTAGTTAGCACCCCCACCTTCCACAGTAACCAATTAATCAATAAATGCTGTTAAGTGTTCTTCCCGAAAGAACTCAAGTCATCATCGTTTCTTCTTCAAATCACTGCAAACACTTTCTTACTGGTGTCCCTGCCTCTAATCCAGATTTTTTGGGGGTAACTGTGCTAAAAGGTAAAGATATTCTCTCACTCATCCTTTGTAAAAATTTCTTCCTTCTTAAGTTTCATAGTGTTCTCTGAATATGAAATGTGAAAGTCAAAATTTATTAGTAGGTCTCCCAGATGCTTCATCATCAAGTTTATGATGTGAAGATGCTCTATGTTCACCCCAGCATCTTGAATTACTCATAGTTGTGCCATGTTTTCTCCTCTCTGTATGTGAACCATTCCTCCACCCAGAACACACTTCTATACTTTCCTTTTTCCTCTGAGAACTGCACATGATGAAAACACCTATTTCCTACTTGACCTTTTAATCTCAGCTTACATAGCACTTTTATTTTATTTATTATTATTATTATTTTGGTCTCCTCTGAATACCCATATCTGAATTACATGCCAGGCACTCAGTGTTTTTGTAAGATTCTATACTTATCCCCATAGTGTTCTTATCACTTTGAACTGCTTGATTCCCTTTCTGTCAAATCTACAAACAAATAAGACCCTAGACATCAGGGGCTAGATCTGTAACATGGCTAATGCCAATGAAGCTTATATTAATCTGAATAACACATTCAGAGACTCAACATTAGAGGCAAATGTTCACATGAAAAACATTGTTTAAATCCAAAAGAAATTTGGCCCTTTAATTTTCTGACTATTTAGAAATAGTTTACTCTAGAATATTATTTATAAAATATTTGTGCTTATAAAATACATATGCAGTTCCTAAATTGTGGAATTTATAAAGAACTGAAATAGATATGACTGGTTCCAAATAGGAAAAGGAGTATGTCAAGGCTGTATATTGTCACCATGCTTATTAACTTCTATGCAAAGTACATCATGAGAAACGCTGGGCTGGAAGAAGCACAAGCTGGAATCAAGATTGCCGGGAGAAATATCAATAACTTGAGATATGCAGATGACACCACCCTTATGGCAGAAAGTGAAGAAGAACTTAAAAGACACTTACTCCTTGGAAGGAAAGTTATGACCAACCTAGATAGCATATTAAAAAGCAGAGACATTACTTTGCCAACAAAGGTCTGTCTAGTCAAGGCTATGGTTTTTCCAGTGGTCATGTATGGATGTGAGAGTTGGACTAGAAAGAAAGCTGAGCGCCGAAGAATTGATGCTTTTGAACTGTGGTGTTGGAGAAGACTCTTGAGAGTCCCTTGGACTGCAAGGAGATCCAACCAGCCCATCCTAAAGGATATCAGTCCTGAGTGTTCATTGGAAGGACTGATGTTGAAGCTGAAACTCCAATACTTTGGCCACCTGATGTGAAGAACTGACTCTTTTGAAAAGACCCTGATGCTGGGAAAGATTGAGGGCAGGAGGAGAAGGGGACGATAGAGGATGAGATGGTTGGATGGCATCACAGACACAATGGATATAGGTTTGGGTGGACTCTGGGAGTTGGTGATGGACAGGGAGGCCTGGCATGCTGTGGTTCATGGGCTCGCAAAGAGTCAGACATGACTGAGCGACTGAACTGAAGTGAACTGAAATAGGTATATCTCTATTGTTAAGTGGATTAAAACTTTTTTTTTCCCAAGTAAAAAATACATATAATATACTTGAATATGTTTATATGTCTTGTTTAGAAATTACATTTAAAATGTGTATTTCATTTTTCTTTCTTTCTCAAGAAATCCCTAAGTCAAATTTGGCAATATGAGCAATATAAAGACAAAGTAAGTAATATATGCAACTTCTTTTTAAATTGAAACTGCCTTAAAGCACAAAACAAATGGCTTGTTTCATTGTATGCCTGAATTGACTATGCTGATGAATCCATGCTCCCAAGACCACAGCTTTGTGCTTCTTCTGCACAGAGAATCTCACAGTACTATACATACAAGTTAAAATATACAGAAAAATTTAAAGCCTTTTTTTTTTTTACTGTGCTTATCTCTTGCCGTGGGTTTCCTATTTTTATTAAAAAAAAAAAAAAAGCTTCAGAAGTTTCAGGAACTTTCTATGAAGTGCTATCAATTGATTTAACACATCTTTCCACCTTGATTTTGTGCAATTTTAGTAATTTCTCTGCTAGGTCATTCAGCATATTATTAATTATTATTATTATTGAAGGATAAATTCTTTACAGAATTTTGTGTTTTCTTTCAAACCTCAACATGAATCAGCCATAGCTATACATATATCCCCTCCCTTTTGAACCTCCCTCTCCTCCCTCCCCATCTTACCCGTCTAGTTTGATCCAGAGCCCCTGTTTGAGTTTCCTGAGCCACACAGCAAGTAACCGTTGGCTATCTATTTTACACATGATATTGTAAGTTTCCATGTTGCTCTTTCCATACATCTCACTCTCTCCTCCCCTCTCCCCACGTCCATAAGTCTATTCTCTCTATCTGTTTCTCCATTACTGTCCTCTAAATAAATTCTTCAGAACCATTTTTTGAGATTCTGTATATGTGCATTAGAATACGATATTTATCTTTTTCTTTCTGACACACTTCACTCTGTATAATAGGTTCCAGGCTCATCCACCTCATCAGAACTGCCTCAAATGTGTTACTTTTATGGCTGAGTAATATTCCACTATATACATGTACCACAACTTCTTTATCATTCATCTGTTCGTGGACTCTAGGTTGCTTCCATGGTCTAGCTATTATAAATAGTGCTGCAATGAACAATGGGATACATTTGTCTTTTTCAACCCTGGTTTCCTCAGGGTATATGCTTAGGAGTGGGATTACTTTGTCATATGGTGGTTTTATTCCTAGTTTTTTAAAGAATCTCCATACCGTCTTCCATAGTGGCTGTATCAATTTACATTCCCACCAACAGTGCAAGAGCATTCCCTTTAAAGCTATTTTTATTTTCTCCTTCAACTCTTATTTCCACTGAGAAGATTCTCTTTATTTAATTAAAATATACTTTATTGCAACAAACTTTATTGAGAATATTCTAAAGTGAGGTGTAAAAAGTTACATCTAATATGAATCTAGTCTTGGAGGAGCCTCTGGAGACAAAGTAATTATTACAATGTAAAGTAGTAAGTCCACTGATAGTAATACTTGAGTATTTGGGAAATAAAGCAAAAGCAGCAAGGTCTGGTATGGGTGATATTTAGACATCTCCCTGGAGAGAACAGCAACTAAGTCAAATCTTGAAAATTTAATAGGTTTCATTCTAGCTAAAAGAAGGGAGAAGGGCACACAATATTGAGTAAGGAAAAGCAAGAATGAATGATTTGGAGAATTAAGAAAGTTCAAAATTGCACAGTTCCAGTTTCTCCACATCCTCCCAACACTTCTTCTTTTTTGGGTTTTTGGTTTGGCTTGGTAATAGCCATTCTAATAGATGTTAATGTTATCCTTGTAAATATGTATATTTTTTGTTATCCTTATAAGTATGCATATTTTTTCTTTCAGTTTTATTGAGACATACTTGATAGACACATTGTATAAGCTTAAGGTGTACAGCGTAATGATTTGACTTACATACCTCATGAAATAGTTACCACAATCAAGTTAGTAAACATTCATAATTTTATACGGATACAATATTAAAGAAATAGAAAAAATATATATTTCTTTGTGATGAGAACTCAGGATTTACTCTCTCAACAACTTAATACATAAGGTATAGCAGTGTTACTTACACTTATCATGTTGTGAATTACTTTACTAGTAATTATTTATCTTACAACTGAAAGTTTGTATCTTTTGACAATCTTCCTCTATCTTTCCCTCACCCTCACCTCTAGTGACCACATATCTGATCTCTTTTTCCAGTTTTTTGCTGTTGTTGTTTGTGTGCTTATTTTTGAAGTATAATTGACCTACAACACAATGTTATTCCCTGATACATGACATAGTAGTTCAGTATTTTTATACATTTAAAAATAATCACCATGATAAGTCTAAGTGCCATCTGTCACCATACAGATTTAATTATTGACCATCTTCCCTACACTGTACATTTCATACCTGTGACTCATTTATTTTGCAATGGGAAGTTTGTACCTCTTAATCTCCCTTACTTATTTCTCTCCTCCCCCCAACTCACTCTCCTCTGGCAACCACCTGTTTGTTCTCTGTATCTATGACTCTTTCTGTTTAGTCATGTTTGTTCATTTGTTTTGGTTTTTAGGTTCCATATATAGGTGAAATCATAGAGCATGTGTCTCCCTCTGACTTATTTCACTTAAGATAACACCCTCTAGGTCCATCCATGTTGTTTCAGATTGCAAGATTTCATTCTTTTTAAGGCTAATTTCCAGTGTGTGTGTGTGTGTGCACATACAACATTTTCTTTATCCATTCCTCTATTGGTGGGCATTTAGGTTGTTTCTATACCTTAGCTATTGTAAATTATCTTGCAGTGAATATAAGTGTACATATACCTGTTCTAATTAGTGTTTTCATCATTTTCAGATGAATACCCAGGAGTGTAACTTTCTGTGTCATAAAGCAATTATAGTTTTGATTTTTATTTTTTTAGGGATCTCCATACAGTTTTCCATAATGGTGCCACCAAATTGTCAGTTGCTAAGACTATGGACTGCAGCATGCCAGGCTTCCCTGTCCTTCACTATCTCCCAGAGTTTGCTCAAACTTATGCCCATTGAGTTGGTGATGATCAACTATCTCATCCACCAAATTACATTCCCACAAATCAGAATTCTCTTTTCTTCAGATCCTCATCAATGCTTTTTATTTGTTGTCTTTTTAATAACAGTCATTCTGACAAGTGTGAGGTGATATTTCATTGTGGCTTTGAACTGCATTTCTCTGATGATTTCTGATATTGAACATCTTTTTATGTGCCTGTTGACCATCTGTATATGTTTGGAGAAATGTCTGTCCCAGTCCTCTGCCCATTTTTCAATTGTGTTGTTTGCTTTTTAATGTCAAGTTGTGTGAGTTCTGTATGTATTTTGGATATTAACCACTTGTATATTGTTGGTTGATAGTTTCCTTCACTTTAAAAGTGAAGTAGGCTTTAAATTTTTTATCCACAAATATTAAACAAAATTTAATACAGCTTGTGTTAAAAGATTTGCTTTAATAAATCCAGGTTCTCTTTTTAAGTAATGTTAGGGTTAGATTTTTCTACCAAAACTCACCAGTGTAAACATCAGCTATGTCTTTTCATGTTCTTGTAAGAACCTACATAGAGATCATTTTTTTAAGTGGACAGTGATAAATATAGTGCAAAACTAGCATTGAAGAATTTTTCATATATTAAATTATTGTATTAAAAAGAAATGAAATGTTACATGTTAATGTGTGTGTGTATATATATATATGTGTATATATGTGTGTATATATATATATTAGATTCTGAACATAAGAAATGTTACATGTTAATGTGTGTGTGTATATATATATATGTGTGTATATATATGTGTATATATGTGTGTATATATATATATGTGTATATATATATATTAGATTCTGAACATAAGAAAATGTCTGTATATGTGTTTAAGAAATAAAATCCACCATTTAAAACTTGGTAAAAAAGCAAAACTTACTGTCATTTTCCTGTTTTTACACGTATATAGTTGACTGAAGTCATCCCATTACAAGAAGAAGACATGACTCAGAAACCACTTGAAAACTGTAGAACCTCACACCTTCTTTTAGTGATCCTGAACTGCACTTACTGCCAGTGTTACTGTGGTTACCACAGTCTTGCTTTTCTAGGATTGCAAATGTTTTTTTACTTTAAAAAAATCATATTATTTACATAAATATAAATAAATTATATTATCATGTAATTTAGATAAAGAGTGCTTAGGTTAAAATCAAAAGAAAAGACTGGATTTTTGCCCTGTAAGTAATGTCTCTTTGAAAAGCCCCAGAGTATTTATAGAACAGCCCTCAAGATGCTGTTCTGGCATTGACTCCATTACTCTTTTCTCATGAGTCTTCAACATTGTTTTTCCATTTTCCAACCTTCCAATTTATGCCTCCTATGTAAGTAAGAAAGTGGATTCTGTGTAGTTCCTCCAATTGCTAGGAAATGAGAGAGAAATGTAATAAACACAACACACTAAGAAATGTAATCTGCCACTATAAAAGGCCAAATTTAAAAATGATTCCAACATTACTAAATTACCCCAGGCCATAGAAAAACATGGAGATTTCTCCATTTTATAAAATAGCATAGATTTATTGGCAAAACTGATAAAATATGTCTCCCTAAAATTAAAATTGAATGTATAATTGAGTTATACATACCTAAATGGCATTCCCCCACTCCAGCATATACTGATGCATTAAACATATAAACAAATGACAACAAATAACCTTCAACTCAAGTTGTGCCCTTGCCCTACACTGAATCTGTATCCTGCATGCCTTGACCACTTCAGATCTCTAAAGCCAGTTCTGGCCTTCAGTATTCAATCAGAAAGATGCCATTTTCCAACTACTATCAGTAGCACGTGTCTTCAGATTAATAGACACAATGAGTTTTAACATAAATATCAACAGCAAGAAGCCTCTTATTACGGAATTTAGATTAATCAACAAAAATAGTTTAGGGCAATAGAGAGATGACAAAGATTATTGGTACGTACAAGGGAATAGTTCTGTTGCAATATTGCAGGATCATTTCAATGCTTCTATTGAAATATTGCAGTATCTTCTGAATCAAATATTACCCATTATTCCTCAATCACTATACATACTTTTACCCATCTATACTTGCTTACTGAGACCAACCTGTCACATCTTACCAATATTTTTCTCCCCAGCTACTCCTGAATCCTGGTTTCTCACAGCCCTCTTCTTATTTCATCCCTTTTTAACTCTCCATTCTCTTTCTCGTAGGTTCCTGTGCTATTATGACCCCACTGAAACCCTCATTTCTGGGAGAGGGAGGACAAAGTACTTGGCTTTGAAACATATAAGTAGACTCCCTGCTTTAAAATTTTAACCAAATGAAGATCTAGAGCCTTTACCTAAAGCAAGAAACCATTCCAGGGTTTGTACGAATTAAAGAGCTACATGTATACCATGTAGAAAAACCAAGAGTAAGATAGCAAAACTAAAACCAATAACTTTCAGTAAGATAGTCAGTTAAATTATAAATATTAAATAAGTTTCTTTTGCAAAGGTTTCATAGTAATAGTAAATTTAGGGGGAAAGTGTTTACCAAAAGACCTTGTTCCAAATGCCAGCCACAAAAATTAAAAAAACAAACAAAAAATAACCTTGAAGGCAAAATTTATCAACAAAAGTGAAAAAGAAAGAAGAAAAGAAGGGAGATCAGGAAAAGGAAGAGAGAAAAGAGGAAAGAGAAAGAGGAGGAGGGCTAACAATAGAAAATAATGCTTTTAGTTAATCCTTGATTTTTTTCTTGCAAAGTAATAAGGAAGAAATTTTATAAAAGGAGTAATAATAAGGAGGAAATCATCTTACCAGCTATCAAAACACACTATAAGTCTACATATTGGAATAGACAAATAGGATAGGATAAAATGATGACAGAATTCAATTCCATGCCTATAAAAGAGGTTAGTATATTTTAAAATGTAGCATTTCAAATCCCAGGGGGAAATGGACTATTCAATAAAGGATATTTAAAATACTCTTCATTTAGGAGAAAAAGAAATTGCAAATAATATTTTCCAGATGGAGTAAAGTTGCTAACATGAATATTAAAAGTAATGAATAGCAGAAAATAATATATTAAAGCTATTTCTATAATCTACCTAATCATGACATAAAATCCCAAAATCATAATACAAAGAAATGAAAGAATTTTTGTATCCTTTTACAGACTAATGTGGCAAATATGGGTAAGAATATATCCTTAAGATATATGGATAGTACATCCATAACATAGAATATTATGCTGGCATTAAAGGAGCAAAATAAATATTCACACACGTCATAGAGCAATGTTCATTTTATGTTATCAAATTAAACCAGCAAACTAAAAAATATGTCCTAATATGATTCCACTTCTTTTTTTTTAATTTAAATTTATTTATTTTAATTGGAGGCTAATTACTTTACAATATTGTATTGGTTCTGCCACACATCAACATGAATCTGCCACGGGCATACACGTGTTCCCCATCCTGAACCCCCCTCCCACCTCCCTTCCTGTACCCTCCCTCTGGGTCATCCCAGTGCACCAGCCCCAAGAACCCTGTATGGAACCTGGACTGGTGATTCATTGCTTATATGATATTATACATGTTTCAGTGCCATTCCCCCAAATCGTCCCACCCTTGCCATCTCCCATAGAGTCCAAAAGACTGTTCTATACATCTGTGTCTCTTTTGCTGTCTCGTACACAGGGTTATTGTTACCATCTTTCTAAATTCCATATATATGTGTTAGTATACTGTATTGGTGTTTTTCTTTCTGGCTTACTTCACTCTGTATAATAAGCTCCAGTTTCATCCACCTCATTAGAACTGATTCAAATGTATTCTTTTTAATGGCTGAGTAATACACAATTGTGTATATGTACCATAGCTTTTTTATCCATTCGTCTGCTGATGGACATCTAGGTTGCTTCCATGTCCTGGCTATCATAAACAGTGCTGCGATGAACATTGGGGTACACGTGTCTTTTTCAATTCTGGTTTCCTTGGTGTGTATGCCCAGTAGTGGGATTGCTGGGTCATAAGGCAGTTCTATTTCCAGATTTTTAAGGAATCTCCACAGTGTTCTCCATAGTGGCTGTACTAGTTTGCATTCCCACCAACAGTGTAAGAGGGTTCCCTTTTCTCCACACCCTCTTCAGCATTTATTGCTTATAGACTTTATGATCGCAGCCATTCTGACTGGCGTGAAATGGTACCTCATAGTGGTTTTGAGTTGCATTTCTCTGATAATGAGTGATGTTGAGCATCTTTTCATGTGTTTGTTAGCCATCTGTATGTCTTCTTTGGAGAAATTAGAAAGAGAAATTAAGGAAACAATTTCATTCACCATTGCAACAAAAAGAATAAAATACTTAGGAATATATCTACCTAAAGAAACTAGACCTATATATAGAAAACTATAAATCACTGGTAAAAGAAATCAAAGAGGACACTAATAGATGGAGAAATATACCATGTTCATGGATCAGAAGAATCAATATAGTGAAAATGAGTATATTACCCAAAGCAATCTATAGCTTCAATGCAATCCCTATCAAGCTACCAATGGTATTTTTCATGGAGCTAGAACAAATAATTTCACAATTTGTGTGGAAATACAAAAAACCTTGAATAGCCAAAGCAATCTTGAGAAAGAAGAATGGAACTAGAGGAATCAATCTGCCTGACTTCAGGCTCTATTACAAAGCCACAGTCATCAAGACAGTATGGTACTGGCACAAAGACAGAAATATAGATCAATGGAACAAAATAGAAAGCCCAGAGATAAATCCACACACATATGGACACCTTATCTTTGACAAAGGAGGCAAGAATATACAATGGATTAAAGACAACCTCTTTAACAAGTGGTGCTGGGAAAACTGGTCAACCACTTGTAAAAGAA
>NW_011494770.1:7915348-7917523 GCF_000754665.1 Bison bison bison
TCAAAATGGATTAAAGATCTAAACATAAGACCAGAAACTATAAAACTCTTAGAGGAGAACATAGGCAAAACACTCTCCAACATACATCACAGCAGGATCCTCTATGACCCACCTCCCAGAATATTGGATATAAAAGGAAAAATAAACAAATGGGACCTAATTAAAATTAAAAGCTTCTGCACAACAAAGGAAACTATAAGCAAGGTGAAAAGACAGCCTTCAGAATGGGAGAAAATAATAGCAAAAGAAGCAACTGACAAAGAACTAATCTCAAAAATATACAAGCAACTCCTACAGCTCAATTCCAGAAAAATAAATGACCCAATCAAAAAATGGGCCAAAGAACTAAACAGACATTTCTCCAAAGAAGATTCCACTTCTATGAGAAAAGCAACACACATATCTAAACACACACAGACATTTATATCTAACCAAAAATTTTAGAAAAAGTAGATAATATACTAAGCAAATTGTTAATATTGTGATCACTAGTGATCAAAACTAAAAAACAGGATAAGCAGTTTTCATTTAAACAGCAGCCTTACAAACATCTCAGTGGCTTCTGAGGTGGCACTAGTGGTAAGTAAAGTCGCTCAGTCATGTCCAACTCTTTGTGGCCCCATGAACTGTAGCCTACCAGGCTCTTCCCATGAGATTTTCCAGGCAAGAGTACTGGAGTGGGTTGCCATTTCCTTCTCTAGAGGATCTTTCACACCCAGGGATCGAACCCGGGTCTCCCGAATTGTAGGCAGACGCTTTACCATCTGAGCCACCAGGGAAGTCTCTCTAGTAGTAAAGAACCTGCCAATCAATGCAGGAGACACAAGAGACACAGATTCAATCACTGGGTTGGGAAGATCCCCTAGAGCAGGGCATGGCAAACCACACCAGTATCCATGTGAGACGAATCCCATGAACAAAAGAGACTGACAGTCTACAGTCCATGGAGTTTCAAAGAGCTAGACATGACTGAAGCAACTTAGTACAAACATGCCAATTGCTTTACAATAGTTTTAGATTTAAAAGACGAAGATGGTACAGAATTCCTGTAATCCCACACCAAGTTTCCCCTTGTGAACATTAGTTTCATGTATTTGTTACAGTTAATGAATCAATATTGATACATTATCATTAAATGATATACATAGTTTCTTCAGGTTTCTTTAGTTTTATCTAATATCCTTTCCCTGTTCCAGGATCCCATCCATGACACTTAATTGACACATCTCTTGAATTCTGACAGAATGTGGTCCACTGGAGAAGGGAATGGCAAACCACTTCAGTATTCTTGCCTTGAGAACCCCAGGAACAGTATGAAAAGGCAAAATGATAGGACACTGAAAGAGGAACTTCCCAGGTCAGTAGGTGCCCAATATGCTACTGGAGATCAGTGGAGAAATAACTCCAGAAAGAATGAAGGGATGGAGCCAAAGCAAAAACAATACCCAGGTGTGGATGTGACTGGTGACAGAAGCAAGGTCCGATGCTGTAAAGAGCAATATTGCATAGGAACCTGGTATGTTAGGTCCATGAATCAAGGCAAACTGGAAGTGGTCAAACAAGAGATGGCAAGAGTGAACGTCAACATTCTAGGAAATCAGCAAACTAAAATGGACTGGAATGGGTGAATTCAACTCAGATGACCATTATATCTATTACTGTGGGCAGGAATCCCTTAGAAGAAATGGAATAGCCATCATGATCAAAAAAAGAGTAGAAAATGCAGAACTTGCATGCAATCTCAAAAACGACACAATGATCTCTGTGGAATAACAGGCAAATTTGGCCTTGGAATATGGAATGAAGCAGGGAAAAGGCTAATAGACTTTCCCAAGAAACTGCACTGCTCATAGCAAACACCCTCTTCCAATAACACAAGAGAAGACTCTGCACATGGACATCACCAGATGGTCAACACCGAAATCAGATTGATTATATACTTTGCAGCCAAAGATGGAGAGGCTCTATACAGTCAGCAAAAACAAGACCAGAAGCTGACTGTGGCTCAGATCATGAACTCCTTATTGCCAAATTCAGACTTAAATTGAAGAAAGTAGGGAAAACCATGAGACAATTCAGGTACGACCTAAATCAAATCCCTTATGATTATACAGTGGAAGTGAAAAATAGATTTAAGGGCCTAGATCTGATAGATAGAGTGCCTGATGAACTATG
>NW_011494770.1:7918015-7918618 GCF_000754665.1 Bison bison bison
ACTGCACAATTGCACTCATCTCACATGCTAGTAAAGTAATGCTCAAAATTCTCCAAGCCAGGCTTCAGCAATACATGAACCATAAACTTCCAGATGTTCAAGCTGGTTTTAGAAAAGGAAGAGGAACCAGAGGTCAAATTGCCAACATCTGCTGGATCATCGAAAAAGCAAGAGAGTTCTAGAAAAACATCTATTTCTGGTTTATTGACCATGCCAAAGCCTTTGACTGTGTGGATCACAATAAACTCTGGAAAATTCTGCAGGAGATGGGAGTACCAGACCACCTGACCTGCCTCTTGAGAAGCCTATATGCAGGTGAGGAAGCAACAGTTAGAATTGGACATGGAATAACAGACTGGTTTCAAACAGGAAAAGGAGTTAAGTCAAGGCTGTATATTGTCACCTTGCTTATTTAACTTATGTGCAGAGTACATCATGAGAAACTCTGGGCTGGAAGAAGCACAAGCCAGAATCAAGATTGCTGGGGGAAATATCAATAATGTCAGATATGCAGATGAAACCACCCTTATGGCTGAAAGTGAAGAGGAACTAAAAAGCCTCTTGATGAAAGTGAAAGAGGAGAGTGAAAAAGTTGGCTTAAAG
>NW_011494770.1:7918718-7919071 GCF_000754665.1 Bison bison bison
AAAAAAAAAAAAGGGAAAAAAAAAAAAAAAAAGAGAGAGAGAAGTGAAAAGCAAAATAGAAAAGGAAAGGTATAAGCATCTGAATGCAGAGTTCCAAGAATAGCAAGGAGAGATAAGAAAGCCTTCCTCAGTGATCAATGCAAAGAAATAGAGGAAAACAATAGAATGGGAAAGCCTAGAGGTCTCTTCAAGAAAATTACAGATACAAAGGGACATTTCATGCAAAGATAGGCACAATAAAGGACAATAATGCTATGGACCTAACAGAAGCAGAAGATATTAAGAAGAGGTGGCAAGAATACACAGAAGAACTGTACAAAAAAGATCTTCACGACCCAGATAATAACAATGGT
>NW_011494770.1:7919488-7921987 GCF_000754665.1 Bison bison bison
TTTTGAACTGTGGTGTTGGAGAAGACTCTTGAGAGTCCCTTGGACTGCAAGGAGATCCAACCAGTCCATCCTAAAAGAGCTGAGTCCTGGGTGTTCTTTGGAAGGACTGATGCTGAGACTGAAACTCTAATACTTTGTCCACCTCATGCAAAGAGCTGACTCACTGGAAAAGACCCTGATGCTGGGAGTGATTGGGGGCAGGAGAAGGAGATGACAGAGGATGAGATGGCTGGATGGCATCACCAACTTGATGAGTTTGGGTGAACTCTGGGAGTTGGTGATGGACAGGGAGGCCTGGCGTGCTGTAATTCACGGGGTCGCAAAGAGTCAGACATGACTGAGCGACTGAACTGAATGTCCTTTCCCTGTTCCAGGATCCCATCCATGACATTTAATTGACACATCTCCTGAACTCTGACAGTTTCTCAGACTTTCCTTGTTTTTGATGGCCTTGACACTCCTGAGAATTATTGGTCAGGTATTTGCAGAATGCTCCTCTTGGGTTTTTGCTGGATAATTTCTCATAATAAGACTGAAGTTTTGGATTAGGAGGAGGAACATCACAAAGGTTAAGTGTCATTTTCATCACTTTATGTCAAAGGTAAATATTATCAACATGATTTATGACTGTTGATGTTGACATTCATCACCTGGCTGAAGTAGTATTTGTCAAGTTTCTCCACTGTAAAGTTATACTGCCTTTCCTCCCTTTATCCTATACTCTTCGGAAGAAAATCACTATGCACAGACCACACTTTAAGAAGTGTTAGAAATTCCCTTCTTGAGGAAGAGTATCTCCATAAATTATTTGAATTACTCTACACAAGAGATTTATCTCTTCTTCACATTTATTAATTTATTCAATTATTTATATGTGTAAGTATGTACACATAGATATTTAGTGTATACTTTGGGTTATAAGCAATACTGTTTTATTTATTCTACTACTCAAATTCTCTCACTTTGGCCATTGGGGATACCTTTATTTGGTTCCTGTAGTTCTTAGATACACTTCCATTCAGTTCAATTCAGTTCACTTGCTCGGTCGTGTCCAACTTTTTTGCAACCCCATGGACTGCAGCACACCAGGACTCCGTGTCCATCACGAACTCCTGGAGTTTACTCAAACTCATGTCCATTGAGTCAGTGATGTCTTCCAACCTTCTCATCCTCTGTTGTCCCCTTCTCCTCCCTTCTTCAATGTTTCCCAACATCAGGGTCTTTTCAAATGGGTCAGTTCTTCATATCAGGTGGCCAAAGTATTGAGTTTCAGCTTCAACATCAGTCCTTCCAATGAATATTTAGGACTGACTTCCTTTAGGATTCCCTGGAGAAGGAAATGGCAACCCACTCCAGTATTCTTGCCTGGAGAATCCCATGGACAGAGGAGCCTGGTGGGCTACAGTCCATGGGGTCGCAAAGAGTCGGACATGAGATGGACTGGTTGATCTCTTTGCAGTCCAAGGGACTCTCAAGAATCTTCTCACCCAGTTCAAAAGCATCAATTCTTCAATGCTCAAATTTCTTTATAGTCCAACTCTTACATCCATACATGACTACTGGAAAAACCATAGCCTTGACTAGACAGACCTTTGTTGACAAAGTAATGTCTCTGCTTTTTAATATGCTGTCTGGGTTGGGCCTAACTTTCCTTCCAAGGAGTAAGCGTCTTTTAATTTCATGGCTGCAATCACTACTAACCGCGAGTGGCTGCGACTGCATGCACTAAGTGTGGCCGAGAGGAGCTACCCCAAGTCCGAGGTCGGGGCAGAAGCCGGGAGGACCCCATGCCCGAAGGGTGGTGTCCAAGAGGAGTTACTCCACGTCCGAGGTCAGGGGCAGCAGCCAAGAGTGCTATGCTGCGACGGCGCAGGAATGGCTGAGAGGAGCTACCCCACGTCTGAGGTCAGGGGCAGCGGCCAAGAGGAGCTACCCCACCTCCAAGGAGCGGTGGCTGCGTGGACGCAGGAGGGCCTAGAGGAGCTATCCCACGTTGAAGGTCAGGAAGGGCGGCGGTGAGGAGATAGCCTTCATCCAAGGTAAGGAGCAGCGGTTGCGCTTTGCTGGAGCAGCCGTGAAGAGATACCCCACAACGAAGGTAAGAGAAACCCAAGTAAGACAGTAGGTGTTGCAAGAGGGCATCAGAGGGAAGACACACTGAAACCATACTCACAGAAAACTAGCCAATCTAATCACACTAGAACCACAGACTTGTCTAACTCAATGAAACTAAGCCATGCCCATGGGGCAACCCAAGACAGAAGGGTCGTGGTGGAGAGATCTGACAGAATGTGGTCCACTGGAGAAGGGAATGGCAAACCACTTCAGTATTCTTGCCTTGAGAACCCCAGGAACAGTATGAAAAGGCAAAATGATAGGACACTGAAAGAGGAACTTCCCAGGTCAGTAGGTGCCCAATATGCTACTGGAGATCAGTGGAGAAATAACTCCAGAAAGAATGAAGGGATGGAGCCAAAGCAAAAACAATACCCAGGTGTG
>NW_011494770.1:7922092-7924078 GCF_000754665.1 Bison bison bison
AGGTCCATGAATCAAGGCAAATTGGAAGTGGTCAAACAAGAGATGGCAAGAGTGAATGTCAACATTCTAGGAATCAGCGAACTGAAATGGACTGGAATGAGTGAATTTAACTCAGATGACCATTATATCTACTACTGCAGGCAGGAATTCCTCAGAAGAAATGGAGTAGCCATCATGGTCAACAAAAGAGTCTGAAAGGCAGTACTTGGATGCAATCTCAAAAATGACAGAATGATCTCTGTTCGTTTCCGAGGCAAACCATTCAATATCACAGTAATCCAGGTATATGCCCCAACCAGTAATGCTGAAGAAGCTGAAGTCGAATGGTTCTATGAAGACCTACAAGACCTTTTAGAACTAACACCCAAAAAAGATGTCCTTTTCATTATAGGGGACTGGAATGCAAAAGTAGGAAGTCAAGAAACACCTGGAGTAACAGGCAAATTTGGCCTTGGAATACAGAATGAAGCAGGGAAAAGGCTAATAGAGTTTTGTCAAGAAAATGCACTGGTCATAACAAACACCCTCTTCCAACAACACAAGAGAAGACTCTACATATGCACATCACCAGATGGTCAGTACTGAAATCAAACTGATTATATTCTTTGCAGCCAAAGATGGAGAAGCTCTATACAGTCAGCAAAAACAAGACCAGGAGCTGACTGTGGCTCAGACCATGAACTCCTTATTACCAAAATCGGACTTAAATTGAAGAAAGTAGGGAAAACCACTAGACCATTCAGGTATGACCTAAATCAATTATACAGTGGAAGTGAGAAATAGATTTAAGGGCCTAGATATGATAGATAGAGTGCCTGATGAACTATGGAATGAGGTTCGTGACATTGTACAGGAGACAGGGATCAAGATCATCCCCATGGAAAAGAAATGCAAAAAAGCAAAATGGCTGTCTGGGGAAGACTTACAAATAGCTGTGAAAAGAAGAGAAGTGAAAAGCAAAGGAGAAAAGGAAAAATATAAGCATCTGAATGCAGAGTTCCAAAGAATAGCAAGAAGAGATAAGAAAGCCTTCCTCAGTGATCAGTGCAAAGAAATAGAGGAAAACAACAGAATGGGAAAGATCAAAGATCTCTTCAAGAAAATTAGAGATACAAAGGGAACATTTCATGCAAAGATGGGCTCGATAAAGAACAGAAATTGTATGGACCTAACAGAAGCAGAAGATATTAAGAAGAGGTGGCAAGAATACACAGAAGAACTGTACAAAAAAGATCTTCACGACCCAGATAATTACAATGGTGTGATCACTGACCTAGAGCCAGACATCCTGGAATGTGAAATCAGTGGGCCTTAGAAAGCATCACTACAAACAAAGCTAGTGGAGGTGATGGAATTCCAGTTGAGCTCTTTCAAATCCTGAAAGATGATGCTGTGAAAGTGCTACACTCAATATGCCAGCAAATTTGGAAAACTCAGCAGTGGCCACAGGACCAGAAAAGGTCAGTTATCATTCCAATCCCTAAGAAAGGCAATGCCAAAGAATGCTCAAACTACTGCACAATTGCACTCATCTCACATGCTAATATAGTAATGCTCAAAATTCTCCAAGCCAGGCTTCAGCAATACGTGAACCATGAACTTCCTGATGTTCAAGCTTGTTTTAGCAAAGAAGAGGAACCAGAGGTCAAATTGCCAACATCCGCTGGACCATGGAAAAAAGCAAGAGAGTTCCAGAAAAACGTCTATTTCTGCTTTACTGACTATGCCAAACCCTTTGAAAAGGAGTTCGTCAAGGCTGTATATTGTCACCTTGCTTATTTAACTTATATGCAGAGTACATCATGAGAAACGCTGGACTGGAAGAAACACAAGCTGGAATCAAGATTTCTGGGAGAAATATCAATAATGTCAGATATGCAGATGACACCACCCTTATGGCAGAAAGTGAAGAGGAACTAAAAAGCCTCTTGATGAAAGTGAAAGTAGAGAGTGAAAAAGTTGGTTTAAAGCTCAACATTCAGAAAA
>NW_011494770.1:7924422-7931933 GCF_000754665.1 Bison bison bison
GAAAAGACTCTGATGCTGGGAGGGATTGGGGGCAGGAGGAGAAGGGGACGACAGAGGATGAGATGGCTGGATGGCATCACTGACTCAATGGATGTGAGTCTGAGTGAACTCTGGGAGTTAGTGTTGGACAGGGAGGCCTGGCGTGCTGCGATTCATGGGGTCGCAAAGAGTTGGACACGACTGAGCAACTGAACTGAACTGAACTGAATCACCATCTGCAGTGATTTTGGAGCCCAAAAATATATTCTGCTACTGTTTCCACTGTTCTCCATCTATTTCTCATAAAGTGATGGGACCAGATGCCATGATCTTCGTTTTCTGAATGTTGAGCTTTAAGCCAGTTTTTTCACTCTCCTCTTTCACTTTCATCAAGAGGCTTTTTAGTTCCTCTTCACTTTCTGCCATAAGGGTGGTGTCATCTGCATATCTGACGTTATTGATATTTCTCCCAGCAATCTTGATTCTGGCTTGTGCTTCTTCCAGCGCAGCGTTTCCCATGATGTACTCTGCACATAAGTTAAATAAGCAAGGTGACAATACACAGCCTTGACTTACACCTTTTCCTGTTTGAAACCAGTCTGTTATTCCATGTCCAGTTCTAACTGTTGCCTCCGCACCTGCATATAGGATTCTCAAGAGGCAGGTCAGGTGGTCTGGTACTCCCATCTCCTGCAGAATTTTCCAGAGTTTATTGTGATCCACACAGTCAAAGGCTCTAGCATAGTCAATAAAGCAGAAATAGATATTTTTCTGAAACTCTCTTGCTTTTTGATGATCTAGCAGATATTGGCAATTTGATCTTTGGTTCCTCTTCCTTTTCTAAAACCAGCTTGAACATCTGGAAGTTTATGGTTAATGTATTGCTGAAGCCTGGCTTGGAGAATTTTGAGTGTTACTTTACTAGCGTGTGAGATGAGTGCAATTGTGTGGTAGTTTAAGCATTCTTTGACATTGCCTTTCTTTTGGATTGGAATGATAACTGACCTTTTCCAGTTCTGTGGCCACTGCTGAGTTTCCCAAATTTGCTGGCATATTGAGTGTAGCACTTTCACAGCATCATCTTTCAGGATTTGAAAGAGCTCAACTGGAATTCCATCACCTCCACTAGCTTTGTTTGTAGTGATGCTTTCTAAGGCCCACTTGACTTCGCATTCCACAATATCTGGCTCTAGGTGAGTGATCACACCATCGTTATTATCTGGGTCATGAAGATCTTTCTAGTACAGTTCTTCTGTGTATTCTTGCCACGTCCTCTTAATATCTTCTGCTTCTGTTAGGTCCGTATCATTTCTGTCCTTTATCAAGCCCATCTTTGCATGAAATGTTCCCTTTGTATCTCTAATTTTCTTGAAGAGATATAGTCTTTCCCAGTCTATTGTTTTCCTCTACCTCTTCTCATTTCTTCCATTAGTATTGATTATTTTTTGTTTTTGTGCTCTACATTTTTTTCATAACTTTTCGGCATTACAAGATGTCTAGGCTTATCTTGAATCTTTCCTGCCTCAGCTTTAGAGTCAATCATTTCTCTCTGGTTCCTTTTACTGGAGAATGGTATTAGAAACCAATATCTGGGCACTAGATATGCTCTGGGATATTGCTTTTGTCTCTCTCAGCTAAGAGAGCAAAGAAATACATGTATATGTATACTAAACCCTGTATATACAAATATCTATAAATATTCCTATGTGTAACCATTCATGTCTATACAAAGCTAAACATAATTGTCTTTAATGCTAAGCCATTCCCCCATAGATCACTCTAGCCTCTTCTGCTAGTTTACCTGTGGATTCCACTCCCACAGGGAAAAAATCTAATTCCCACCATCTGCCTTTTACCCTTAGTATTATAGACTATTCATTTCCAAAGTTATTTAGGCCAGCATCTTTTACCCCCATTCCCTTCGCTGACATTGTATAATACATTTGTAATATAGACTTTCTCTTTTACAGTCTGTATTCCTTTCTGGGATTCCCCCAACCTCTTAAATATTTTTTTTTAATTTTCATACATAAATGTTTATCCTTTGAGCTGTAAACTTCTATGAGTTCTGTCAATTGCAAAATATCATGCATCTCCTTACAGTATCATACAAAATAGTTTAGCTGCCCTAGAAATTCATGTATTCATCCCTTCTCCTTCTCTTAAACCCCTAGCAACCACTGATTATTTTATTGTCTCTATAATTTTGCTTTTTCCAAAATGTCATATAATTGGCATCATGCTACATATAGCCTTTTCAGATTGGTTTGCTTCATTTAGGGTAAAAAACTAAAGCAAATAATTAGCAAACAATTGACTTAAAGCATAGGAAAAAAGTATAGATTAAAATTTATAAACATGAAATTTAAAATATACAGTCTTTGTAGCACTTGGAGGCATTAGGAAACTTTTAGCAATCACCCTTCATGAAAAATTCCTTAATTCTAAACCCTGTAAATTGATGCGGGAAGGTTCAGCAAGAGTGCACTGGCAGTCTAATTGCTGGGAATGGCTGGTCTAAGGGGGAGAGGTAACCTCTGAAGGAACTAGGATTTATCCACAGCTAGAATTCAAGCCATTTCAGGGATATGGTTAAGAGAGCAATTTTATTCTAAATTTGTTGTTTTAAGAGACCATATTATGTTGAAAAACCAAATACCCATAGGTATGATACAGTTAAAAATAGCCTCCACATGTCTTAATAGTGTACTATTTAAAGTGCAAAAATTATACCACACAGAAGCATGAAAAAAGAAATGTAATGATCAAGCGGTTAAAGGGTATGTATTCTACTCAAGGACACCGATTGTTGCTTAAAAAACGGCATTTTTCGACAAATGACAAGTATATTCAAGTCATTAAATTTTTTCGTTACCATTAAATTAAGATCACTAAGTAGTGAGATGTTATTTAAATCTGCAGTATAGAGATAGATATAAAATGAAGATTTATGAGTTACTCAGATAGAAGATGCAAATAGTATTTCGATTCTAGACTTCTAGGTACCACTAAACTCCAATCTGAGTCAACTACTGGTAGTATTGTGGTGTTCTTGTTTCATGCCAAAGCCAGGAAGTCCTGAACCAGAAATCTTCCAAGAAAGCCTATTCTTAAGCGATATTTAATCTGATCTTTTGGCAAGGAAAACTAAGAATAATTTTGGATGGGGCTTCTGACTTTTTGGCTGCTTATCTAAACTGAATAAAACCAAACTACTGAAGTCTTTTGTACTTTTAAAAACATGTTATGTAGAGAAAGAAGATTGCTGTATCATTTCTTGCAAAAAACAAATCAAAGAAGTTTATAGATATTGAATTATGGCTTCTAGATTTGGACCAGAAGATTCAACTTTTTTCCTTTACCTGAAAATAATGAGAAATAAATATTTATTATCTCCTCTTAAAACAGACATATCTTTCCCAAGTCTTCAAGATATTTTCAAAAAAACTACAGTGCTTTAAAAATGGAAATAAGACTTGGAAATAATTTAATAGTGAAAGGTTTAGGGAGCTGAGAATGCAGGAGCCTAGAATGGTTGAATTATCCAAGACTTTGCTTCTCTGAGACCTTTGGAAATCAGTTAGCCAGTTTTCTACAGGATTCACATTTTCTACCTAAAAATTGACAAGTAGTTTTAAAATTCTTAACTTGGTAAAAGTCAGAATACAAATTAGAATGTGCAGTGTGCCAGCTGTTTGCTGCCAGTCCCTCACTGATAAAGCAGGTAAGTGGTCACATTGTATCCCCTTCATCTAACACTTCTAGAATGAGAGGACCTGAAATAGCCCTGCTGAGTAATTTTGCAGCCCTGCATTTGAACAGCTTTCTGTCTCTCTCTCAAGAATATGGAAGTAGCTCAGAGAAAGAAAGGGAGATTAAAGAAGCCCTGAGCTGAGAAAAGGAGGACTCAACATTATTGCCAAAAAGGACCCTCATCTGATGGGAATCACTTGGACTGTGTCTTTATGGAGAAAAACACAATAATTAAGGATAAGAAAGACAAATGATATTTGTATATTTATCAATAGATGACAACAGGTGAAAAACAGACCCCCTTTCCAAAAAGGGAGACTATATCGATGTGGACTACACCAGAACTTAGATGGGTAGTTGGTCTTAAATATTTAAATACTGATGATTTCAACATGGCTAATACTGGCAGTTTCACAAAAGTAAGGGGAAGGAAAAGTCTTAAGTTGACAAAGATTGGCAAAATTTGAATACACAATAGAGTTTAAATTATTGTGAAAGTGTTAGTTGCTCAGTCCTGCCCGACTTTTGCAGCTCACGGACTGTAGCCCACGAAGGTCCTCTATCTGTGGAATTCTCCAGGCAAGAATACTGGAGTAGGTAGCCATTCCCTTCTCCAGGGGATCTTCCTGGCCCAGGGATTGAACCCAGGTCTCCTGCAGTAGCCTCCAGTGTAGACCTCAAGTGATTACCACTCCAAGTATCTTTGTCCTTGTATAGTGCTTTTCCACTCTGAACAAGGTTGATCTGTATAATTAGAAGCATAACGTGGAAATGGCAGAACATGATTTCCAGGGCTCGGTCATAAAAGACATCACAGCTTCAACTTTGCTCTCTTGAATCACTCATTCTGTGAGTCAGGTGCTATGCTATGAGAAAACTGTTCTTGAGTCCTATAGAGACATCCATGTGACATAGCTAGCCCCAACTTGCCAGCCACACAAGTGAGAATCAAATTGTTTAATTCCATATATTATTCAGATGACTATAGCCCTGGCTGAAATCTTGACAGAACCATTCAGCTAAGCTGCTACCAATTTACTGACCCACAGAAACTCTGTGAATGATAAATGTTTGTTGTTTTAAGTTCCTAAGTTTGAAGTAATTTATTTCACAGCAACTACTACAGATTTCATAACTGGGCATGCAGTACTTATATAAGAAAACATAAAAGGCTGAAGAAGCCATATACCTGGACAGCAACCAGAAGCTGAAAGAACTCTGAGGAGAGTATTAGGGAAAGCCTAAGAGGCTATGGAGATATTCTTGGCAGGATTCTAATAGCTTTTGAGGAAACTGCCAATGAAGGCTTAAAGAAAAGCAAGATAAATGTTATTGGAAACTGGAGGAAGGGGGATCCTTATTATGTAGTGGTAGAAAGTTTAGCAACATTGCCACCTATGGTAATGTGGAAAGGAGAAAATATATCAATTAACTCTGGGCATCACTTGAAACTTCACATGTAAGCATGTTATTTCAAATACAAAGGACAACCAGTCATTCTGAGCACCAACAGGATGCAGAACCCTCTGGCCAACTAAATACACTCAGAAACTATTATTTTTGTATGATTATAGATTTACATTTCCAAGTATTATTTCTTCTATTAACTTTTCTCTTAATTCTTTTCATATGCCTTTTGAAAACATTTTCCCATTAAAATAAATTCTACATTGCATTCTCCAAAACTCACTCATTTGAGAATCTTGTCTTGCACTAAAATCATTCTCTTGCCCTGAAGGCTTTTTGAGTGATGAATGCTCATTTTCCTGCACAGTAATTATCAAAACATCACAAAAGCATTCTCTTCTTGCCCTTTTCTGTTGCTGCTTCTGGAACATTATTTAACAACAAATCTGACGTTTCCATACTTCTTTTTGGATGAACTCTGATTCTTATTTCATTTTTTATATCTTCCTTTTATCTTTGTTTTTTAAAAACACATGTATCTTTGTTTAAAAATTTTCTTATCTGGACTTCTTATTTGTCTAATCTTGATTTTTATTGTGATCTGCCCATTTTCCCTCTACTGGATTGTTTCTTTGAGTTTGTAATTTGGATTGTGGTCTTCAGAAAAAAAAAAAAAAAAGAACTGGTTTTCCTTTAGAGTTATGTTTATATTATTATAACACTATCATAAAATTACTCTAGAAAGTGGATATTACTACTTTAAAAGATAGTTGTATAGTTTGGGGTGCGTTAGTCATATCCGACCTTTGCAACCCTCTGGGCTGTAGCCCGCCAAGCTCCTCTGTCCGTGGGATTCTCCAGGCAAGAATCCTAGAGCGGATTGCCTTGACCTCCTCCAGGGGATCCTCCCAACCCAGGGATCAAGCCCATATTTCTTATGTTCCCTGCATTGACAGGCAGTTTCTTTACCACTAAGTGCCTCCTGGGAAGCCCTTCAGACCCTATAGGAAGGATAAATTCAAATCTCAAAATCACAGAGCAGAAGATAATCTTCTTTTCCCACCCTGACCCCAAGGCAAGTCTGACAGACTCCCTTGTCATTCCCCAGTGCTGGCAGGCAGTTTGTTTGGAGTCCACCTTTTCACTGAAGTAGCAGCCCTGGCTTTAAACAGAAGACTTAAACCTTTATCTCAAGGAGCCTCAAAGCTTAATAGCCTATTTCCAAGGGTATATAAAAGCCAAATCCTTGGCTACTAAAATTGGCAAATATCCCAGACAACTCCTACAAAAATTCCCTCTTAATGCTCTAGTTTTCATTTTCCCCTTGGGTTCTAGGTTCCAGAAATTGCTTTTATGTATGCATATGTGTATACTTGTATATACACAAGTTGATGTACAAATATATAGAAGTTAATATTTGTTGTTTTGTATTTCCAGGTAGTACAGAAGATTTTTCAGGTTGTCAGCATGTTGCCAGAAATGGAAGTCTTCTGGTCTACTTTACTTTTTTTTTTTTAAACTTTATGGTTTCTACTAACTTCTAATTTCAGCTTATACAGAGCTTTGACTTTTCATGGCTATGCTAACAAATACATTCTCTTAACCATTCTCTTTACCTCTTTTCATGAATTTCTCTATTTATATTCCTGAAAAAAAAGAGGGGTTGTTCTTGCTGATGACCATTATTCTTTGTTTAGGCAGACATACCAGACCGTTTCTACAGGCTACTAGTCCGACTGTGGACTGGGGCCCCATGATAGTTGCCCATCACTTTCCCCTCAGTCCAGGCATCAGAGCATGGAGTGCAGCCATTCTGGGAGACAATGGATGCTATCTTAGCAGGCTCTGTCAGTGAGGCAGTTCTTTTATACAAGGGCTATAATTTTGAAAATAATTGTGAATTACCTATGTAGTATATTCCCACTGTTGGAAAACCTAATAATATAACATACATCGAGGGAGAAATCCCCAAGTTGATCTAATAAAGTTGTTTATTATGTATCTACCTACTTCAGTCTGGTGCCCTGACCTTCCTGCCTTTACCAGATACACTCTACCCTCCCTCTTCCATCCCCACTTTAGCTTAGCCAAAGGCACCACAAGTATCCTCCCCCAACTTTAGTATGCTCCTCCAAATGGTAAGATTATGTTGTCAACAAATTCTCAGAGCCCAAGACCTATAAAGTATTTTAGAGACCTTTTCTACTCAAAGTTAATGAGAAGCAGGTTGCCATTAGGCAGTAGCTTCTAAGACCGAATATCAGAATTTTCAACCACTGTGTTCCAATGCATATTTGTGTCAATAATTGTGGGATAATTACACTTGTCTATTAACAATAACTGTAAAATATTTAAAAGTTATTTCCTTCTTA
>NW_011494770.1:7932033-7964417 GCF_000754665.1 Bison bison bison
ATAATGTAATTTGTATTATGATTGTTTGTATTTCATGTAAATTGTAAAAACAAAATTATAAAGAATATATCAGTGAAATCACTTTGGTTGAAGTATGCTGCTGCTACTGCTGCTAAGTCGCTTCAGTTGTGCCCGACTCTGTGCGACCCCATAGACCTCAGCCTACCAGGCTCCCCTGCCCCTGGGATTCTCCAGGCAAGAACACTGGAGTGGGTTGCCATTCCTTCTCCAATGCATGAAAGTGAAAAGTGAAAGTGAAGTCGCTTAGTCATGTCCGACTCTTAGCGACCCCATGGACTGCAGCCTACCAGGCTCCTCCATCCATGGGATTTTCCAGGCAAGAGTACTGGAGTGGGGTGCCATTGGTATAAAGACATAGAATTTATTGGAACAATATTGAGGGATGGAGAGGAAGCATTCACAGTTTAACAGGGGATAAAGAATAAAGCTTGAGCATACAAAGGAAACAAGTCAATTCCCAAAACTAGGAAGCAGGAAAAACCACAGTAGCCTCATAGGTGAGGAAAGATGGTGAGGATATCATCAGCAAGGGGCAGAAACCTAAGTATTTTGGTCTATTTGTTCTTCTACTCAAGATTAAAATTCTAAAATGGAGCATGTGATTGATCTAACTTTGTCTTCGGCTGGAAGACATCAGGTCACTGATGATAGCAGTGAGAATGCTGCTTATAAAAAGAAAACTAAAGGAAAGGAAATAAGTGAAGATTGTCAAATGATACAAAATTCCAGTAATAAGATAACTAAGTTGTGGGGATGTAATGTACAACATGGTGATTATAGTTAACAAGATTGTGTTGTACATTTGAAAGCTGCTAAGAGAGTAGATCTTAAAGGGTCTCATCACGGGGCGGGGTGGGGGGGCAGCAGGGCGGGAAATGTTAACTACGCGTAGTAACAGATGTGAGCTAAACTTACTGTGGTGATTATTTTTCAATATATACATATGTCAAATTATTGTGTTATACACCTAAACCTAACACAATGCTATATGGCAATTATTATATCTCAATTAAAATATGAATATCAAATAAAATAAAACAAAGTAAAACCAATGTTCATGCAGCTTGCATCCTGGAATTTCATGTAATCTGCAACCTGTACGGCTCCATGCATGTCCCCTAAGCACATGGATCTCAGCTGAGAAGACCTACCGCATATATAGCAGTTTTAGTAAGCAGTGGTTATATGCTCTACATTTTCTTGGTTACAGAGAAGAGAAGATAAAAGTTACAAAATACCAGGAACCAAAGCTTTGTTTAAAATCCTAGGCTTTGGATTTCTTAGAGAATTGCCAGTGCTTAAAAAACAAATGTGTGTGTGTGTGTGTGTGATGCAGAAAACCCCTGATTCAAATTCAGAAGCATAACTAATGAGAATAAAGTATACACTTCATACATATTCTTAAATCAACAAATATAAACCTACCACAGGTTATAAAGCTGAGAGGAAAAAACATTGTTTCAGCTCCACCTTGATGGCCTTCTCTTTTAACCCTGGTTCTATGGGAGGTTTTGAGTCCTTCCTCTCAGTTTCTTCCTGCTTCTGTACTAACTGCATGTGAGTCATGGTAAGACTGAAGAAGGAAGGTTGCCAGCGTGTGGCTGGCAGATACGGTCATTCTTGAAGTGCCACTGGGCATGATGTACTGACCATTCCAGACTATTACTTGCCTTCACAACTTTTTGTAACAGGTGCAGCAAATGAACTTCTGCCCTGTCTTCCTTAAATGCACACAAATAAAGCGTTACCATGTCCTGGATGTGAAGTCATGCCTACTTCCATGAATCATATTTTGTGTTCATGACTCTGCAACTGGGAATTAGTCATTTCGACCTAATTAGTTTCTTCAAAATAAGAAACGCTTCTACCAACGACTTAATATCCTAATATAATTTGTATAGTCAGACAACATCTAGAAAGATGCCAACTGAGATGTTTAACCACCAACAGCAAATATATGTTTTTATTTGCACTCTGCCATCAAAACCCCAAGTGAAATCTGAGAGTCATGTGTTGAAGCTGGCTGCTCTCCTGCATTTGTAGAGGGCAGTCACAATCAAGGGCAAACTTTCAGCAATGTTGGATGCGACCAAGTGCTCGACAAGGCCCCATTCAAAGAAAAGGCAAACAAAACTTGTTTCATGTAACTTCTAAAACTTTGATTTAATTTGATGATTTTGCCATTTGACAAAAATGACAGAATTCCATAATTGACCCATGTTTATTCAGGTACTCAACTTACAGTTATTGATGAAGCAAGCATGTTGCAGAAATATAAATAATTCTTTGACTCCAAGGCTTGTTTTTCTACACACTTACTCAAATATATGGAAATGCACCCCTGGCCTTAGCTTTACTTCATTACGCGTTTACTCTTTATGGAGACAAAAGAAAAGAAAATTTAATGTGTGGACTGTTACTAAGATATTTTAAAATGATGTGAAATCCCCATAAGAGTATGAGTCTATTTTACTGAGGATGAGCAAAGCACGTTTGTATGTGCAAGTAAATTGACACCACCTTTTGTGCTTCTACTTTGATTTAAGGATATATAACACCTCCAAAAATTACTGAAGCATATTTTCTAGATACAAGTATTTGGTGTTAATTTGATAACCATCTGTTTAACACTGACTAACATGTTTTATAATTTTCAGTGTAGAGATATTACATATCTTTCATTAAACATATTCTTATAAACAATTTTTTGATGTTAATATTAATGGGATCATTTTGTTTTGTACCTTTTTTCATTGTTTGTAGCTAGCAGGTCCTTTTCTCTTGATTTGAGGTGAAAATGCCGACAGCATAACAATCCCTCTCTTCAACTATCATCTCCATTTCTAGCTCTTACTCTTTCTACGCTCTTTGTGAGTGAGGGGTTAAGAGGAAAGTTTTGGGCCATCTTCTTTGAAAATGTGGTGTTACTCAAGCCTTTAAACTATATTGTCAATTTACAAGGGGAACAGAAGAATTATTAAACAGGAACAAAATCAGAAAAATCCAGAATGTGGGAAACTACAGGACAAATATCTCAGTTTTTTGAGCAATATTTACAAAAGGGGACAATAAGGAGGGGAAAAACTATAAATTTTTAAAAACTGAGGAGACATATTAACCAAATATGATTCATGGACTTTGACTCCCAATTCAAACATGTTATCTATAAAAAACTTATGAGACAACCAGAGACTGTAAGCACTGGCTGTGTACTTGATGACACTAAGGAAATGAGGTTAAAATTTTCAGAGGGATAGTGGTATTGTGGCAATGTTAAACATCAAAGCGTCCTTACATGTTAGTAAGTAGGTATCTAAAGATGAAGTGCTATGATATCTGGATGTTTCAAGAATGAAATTAGAGATGAAGAAAGACTGGTCCTGTCTTGAAGCCAAGTGACAGATACTAAGGATTCATTATGCTATTCAGTCAACTTGTCAGTATTTGGAATTTTCCAGGAAATTAAAAAAGGAAAATGTTGTTTCATATTTTCACAGTTTCTTTTGAATTGTGGCATTGTCTTGAGGCTTCAACTGAAATATTCACTCAATATTTTTCATATAACACATCACATACATCTGTATGGCCAACTTATGTGTTGGTGTTGGAAAGTTCACTCTCCACCATACTGTACTCCCCCTTCTTGGAAGTTTACCTGGACCTGCCCTGATCCCTGCAAAATGGTGTTGGATGATTACATCATGCAGGAGCTACATGGATGGAAAGAAACTCTTTGGATTTTTAAGTCTACAAGTCACTGATCAAAAACTTCTAAGTGTCTTCTACCATGGCTATTCGAGGTTGCTGTGCTGTGCTTAGTTGCTCAGTCATGTCTGACTCTTTGTTACCCCATGGACTGTAGCCTGCCCGGCTCCTCATCCATGGGAATTCTCCAGGCAAGATATTGTAGCGGGTTGCCATGTCCTCCTCCAGGGAATCTTCCCAACCCACAGATGAAACTCAGGTCTCCCATATTGCAGAAGCATTCTTTACCATCTCAGCCACCAGGGAAGCCCCAGAATACTGCAGTGGGTAGCCTACCCCTTCTCCAGGGTATCTTACCAACCCAGGAAATCAACCGGGATCTCCTGCATTGCAGGCAGATTCTTTACTAGCTAAGCTACCACAAGTTCTATCACAAAGTTTTGTGTAGGAGATGTTTTCTAACTTCCCAGGTGGTGCTAGTGGTAAAGCATACACTACCAATGCATAAGATGCAAGAGACCTGGGTTCGATCCCTGGGTCAAGCAGATTCCCCTAGAGGAGGAAATGGCAATCCACTTCAGTATTCTTAGCTGGGAAATCCCATGGACAGAGAAGCCTGGCAGGCTACAGTCCATGAGGTCACAAAGAGTCAGACACGACTGAGCAACTGAGAGCGTGTACACACACACACACACACACAGCTAGTTTCTTACTACTGTCAAGGGAGTGGCTTCATTTTGAAGCTGAGCACTTTGAATTACATGCATTGATGCCTCAATTTTTATAGCCCTTTAACATAATATCTTAACACAGATAATTTGAGAAATATCAGTTGCACTTTTGGAGTACACTGGAATTAAATGCTGTTTATAGAGTCTTTCCCTATGATGACATTATGCCATTCTAGATCATTTCTCTGTAAAATCGCTTCTCCTTTTAGTATCTGTTGTAAATTTCATGATTGATTGCAGATACTTGTCTGCAGGGCCCAAAGCCCTTACACTTCTTCTCTTGTGTTGCATTCTTTATTAGGTCACCCAAAAATAACAGTGCCAAAAGCTGTTATGAGGACAGACATTTAGAGGAATTTTAGGGTAAAGCTCATGGAAAGCAAATAAAAAGAGGGAGCCACATAATATTCCCTACTTAGCATTTCACTTTCTTTCAACTCAGATGTTCTTTTTTTATAATATGAGTAAAAGAAAGGGCAAATTAAACTTTCTCACCACTATTAAATATTACAAGTTACAGATGTATTTCAATGAGGCATCATTAATATGTCATAAATTATATAAAATCTGTTTCCTTTCTTAGAAGCAGCAAGGAAATCTCACACACACATAGCCCCAAGATGACACTGAATTTAATTCACTAAGTAGAATTTCCCAATATCTTCATTTCCTTGCACACTAAAATAATGGGTTTGGGGGTATGCAAGAATCTACAATCTCATCAATCAGAATACTTAGATAATCAGGTAATCTTTTATTAGCAATTGGAAAAAAGACCACAGATAAATTCTCCAGTTAAAGGAGAATGGACATGTAATAGGTCTTGGCCATTAAAATTATAAACAAAAAGTTGGAACTATATTAAAACTCATCACCTAAAATTTATTTGTGATGATCAAAACCATTGAATTAAGTAAAATTTTAATGTGATGAGTGAGATCAACAAACCAAATTAGCCTTATGATGTTTTTCATAGAACTGCAAATATAAGAAATCAGAAAAAAATGGACACGATAAGTTGACTTTGAAAAACAATTATTTAAATGTGTCCCATAAATGCACTGCAAGAACTAGGATAATGTAGTTTGCAGATGATAAAGGAGCATATACTTGAGAGGGTGCTTGACCAAGGAATAATTTCTTATTCTAGAATATCAACCAGAGGGGAGGAAAAAAGGCACACATATGACAAATGCAATGGAGAAAAAAATAGAAATTAACTTCATAGAATTTTGTATTTTTATCAATTGTTTGGACTTTCAAATGATATTGCTACAACATTAAATGGCTGGTTAGTTCTCGATAACTATCTTTACAGTGCTTATTATGTATTTGAAATTGCCCAAAGCACTACATCAATCCTTGCAATCTTCACAACAATCCTGTGAGGAAGTACTGCTATTACAACAGTATTACTTGTGATAAACTGAAGCACTGAGAGGTTACATAACTTGCCCCAAGAAATGGCTGAACTAAAGCCACCACTCTTTACTGTTTCTTGTCTTTGAAAAGGCAAGACTAACATATTAAATAGTTAGAAAACAATTACAAATGCAGTAGGAGGAACATGTACAAACCAAGGTAACATGGAAAATGAGTATGCATGTATTAGAGAAGAAGCATAATCAAAAAACGAAAAGAATTCATAGTCTTTAATTGCAAAGTAAGCATTGAATTGCAAAGATACTTTCATATCTGTCATCTGATTCAGGGGACAAATAAAATAATAATCATCTACACAAAGCTGATACAGAAAAGAGATATGATAGATCACAGACTCAACCAAATAAATGAAATTCAAAAAGTATAAATAGAACACCAAGAACTCAGAACATAAGGATATCCTACCAACATCCTTTATCAGATTATTCTTTGCCATAAGCACCTGGAGCTCAAAATTGTAAGATAAAAACCATCCAAATTGTTAGTAAAGTTCCAGGATCTGTGCTTTATTAGAAGTATTATTGCTATTTCTATTTTTATGATTAATGATGAAAAAGCAACTTTCCCTGTTGAGGTTCAAAATCAAAGCAGATAAGGCAGACATTAAAGCAGATAAGGTAAACTCAGCAAGAATGAAAGGGCAGATTGGATGGAGTATGGACTGTGTTGAAAGACACAGGTCAGAAAACCTGAGGAAGTCAGGGGAGGAAAAAAAAGAAAGCCTATGGAGACAGTCATACCTTTACTGAACAGAGAGAATCAAGGTTGACTACCATTCCCCAGAGTGAACTTTTTCCTTCCCAGCATTTTCTTTGAAGTAGTCTCCATAGTGGAAAGTAGTTGAAGGGATATTTTATGGCTGATGGTAAAGATATGCTGCCTGTTTCTGTTTTTGTTTTTAGGAAGGGCAAAATAAAATGCTGCTTTGAAAATGGTAGAATTTAGTTTAGCCTTAGAAGAAATAGCTGGGCTGTAAAAACCTACAGTCTCTGTAGTAGTACAGCAAAGTAAATCAAGGACTCAACTTTTTCCTACCACTTTTATGACTGAAGGAGAAGAGGATGTTGCTGGCCAGCAGGGAAACAGGAGGATGAACTAAATGATTTCAAGGACTCCTTCCTGCTGGTTGATTTGGAGATAATTGCACAGAAAAACAAATCAGCTCACTAGGCCTTTGGTTTACCGCCAAGGAAGTGATTGAAAAGATTTAAACATACTGAATAAAAACTTTCGGGTACACGAACTGATTAGAATATCTTAAGTGCACTTCCATGAAAATTCCTGCAGATGTGAAAATATGTTTCTCCTTCTTGTATCTAGTATCTGCTGTCCTCGGCAAATTTAGCCCTGGTGTAGCTCTAGCACTGAGGCAGGGGTTTCAAATTACTGATGAGGTCTTCTGCCTCTTTAAAGGTGGTATTAAGAGTACCTAGGAGTTCTGAGCAATATCGTCCCTTTTTAGATCTGTCCATTCATCATGATCCCGTGCCAGAATTTGTTAGGTAAACATGATTGACAGACAGCCATCTTTATCCTTTATATGGCTAGAGGTCAGCCCTGGTGGAAAGTAATGCTTTTTTAATTAGCTGTTAGAGGATTGTGTTTCCTTTGTGTAGATTGCATGCTGCTCTCTCTCTCAGCCAGTATCCAAAGTGGGTATCCCTTATGCCTTTTGTGCTTCGTATAACTCAGATAACTGAAGAACAGTCATAAAAGATTCATATTGAAGTTGTTTTATAAAAATTTGCACAGCTGGCAAAAAAAAAAAAGAGAGAGAGAGAGAAAACATACTTGAAATAACAGAGTCCTCAGAAAGGAAAATGAACAACATTTTCAAGGCTATCTTGGCAAATAATGACTGTAAAGAGAAAACTGTTTTGTCACAATACTTCGGCTGCAAAAATAAAATAAAATAAACACAATTTTTAACTGTAATGTGCAAAACATAATTTCCCTCTGAGGAACTGGTTCTTCCATTTAAAGGTAAAATAAACCCCTGAAACACTTTTGGTTTGGCAGAGTTTGCAATAAAAACAAAGCAAGCATTCGTGACTAATTCAATGGCACTGTACTTCTTCCGCATCTTTTGTGAAGCAAGATGTTCATTTCAGCAAAGGCTGATTATTTTTATGCCTAAAACAATTAATTCAGCAATATGTGAAAACACTGTGAAATGGAGAATGGGTGTGCACAAAATGTTAATACATATTCAAAGCACGTGCTTTTTATTTAAATATAAAATTGTTGAGCTACAAAACATTCATTCTAACAGTGAGGTTTAAAATATAAACTTCTAAGTACTTTATAAATACAGTGACTTGATATTATGGTTTAGTATAAGGGCTAACGTTATATTAAGATCCCCAAAATGAATTTTATACCTTATGAATTAAAAAATAGAATCAGTTATTTGAATGCAATGCATAAATAGGCCCAAATTCTTTTGACTAATTTTGTGCATGTCTAAGTTGGTCTGTTGATTTTCTTTATTTTCTGCTTCCAATGTCTTTTTCTTTTAATTACTCTTTTAGTTTTGGGTTTATTAGACACTTCTTTTTTCTAATGCCTTGAAGTGAAAAGCTTAGTTGATTTGAGACTGTTCTTCTTTTGAATTCTTTCCTCCAGTATGAATTCTTTCTTTCTTTCTTCCCTATCTTTCTTTCTTTCTTTTTCATTAAGAGGTAGTATGATGTTTAAGAGCATGAGATCTGGAGCCTGAACTCTTCCACTTGATAGCTGTGTAATCTTAGGAAAATTATTTAAGCTCTCTGTGCCTCAGTTTCCTAGTCTGTAAAATGGAACTAAAAATAGTTTCTGCCCATCAGATTATTAGAGAAAAAGTGAGTAAAGGTAAGTAAAGAACTAAGAATTTCTTTGCAATATGTGCAATTTGAGTGCCATTATTAGTGGCATGCATTCATAAAGTATATAGAGCATATATCATGTATATGTGCTAAGTCGTTTCAGTAGTATCCGACTCTGCAACTCTATGAACTGTAGCCCACCAGGCTCCTCTGTCCATGAGGCTTTTCCCAGCAAGAATACTGGAGTGTATTGCCATGCCCTCCTCCAAGGGATCTTCCTGACCCAGGGATCAAACCCATATTTCTTACGTCTCATGCATTAACAGGCGGGTTCTTTACCACTGTGACTCCATGGACTGTAGCCTGCCGGGCTCCTCTGTCCATGGGGATTCTCCAGGCAAGAATACTGGAGTAGCTTCTCATGCCCTCCTCCAAAGAAAATTTACCACCAGCACCACCAAGTATACTGTACATTAAATAAGCTTAACTTCATTTAAATAACACGTCAGCATTACTAAGTAATCCCTCGTTTTTTGGTGTATGCCTTACTTCTTAGTGTATACAAAAATATTGGGTTATATTTAGGAAAGAAGAGAAAAATCTGTTTGTGATGGTGATAGCATGATGAGACCCAGTGATGGTCTCTATGTCAATTGTGTGCAATTTCAACATAGACAGACCTGGAGAAGTCTCTGTGGCATGTCTTGCTTATAATAAGAGTTAATTCAGTATAATTGTCCTTATTAGTTAATTAAGCTCTAGAAAATTAATTCATTACTAGTCATATTCCTTCTCTTTCGGGTGACCTGGAGGATATATGTTTAAACAAACATCATGCAAAAACAAATACAGTTATCCCCTGGTTCCAGGACACCCACATGTACCAAAATCCACAGATGCTCAAGTCCCTTGTATGAAATGGCACTGCATTTGCATATAACTTACGCATCTCCTCTAGCATAATTTAAATCTACTTTAGATTACCTATAATACGCAACACAATGTAAATGCTAAGCAAATAATTACAAATACAATGTAAATGCCATGTAAATAATTGCCTGGATCATGGCAATTTTAAGTTTTGCTTTTGGGGACTCCTGGAATTTTTTTTCAAACATTTGGCTGCGTGGAATTTCTGAATGGAGGAACCCCCAGATACAGAGGATTAGCTGTAGTTCATTTAAAGCAATAACTACATGGTCAGATGAAATGCATAATTAAAAAAAATTCAAGATGAAACAGTTTTAGGAGACACCTCAAGAAGTTTTTTTGCTAGTTTCATGCTTGTTGTTAGGCAGGAAAATGCTTTCTCCCTGCATCTTGCAACTTGGGACAGAAAAATCTGTCTGCACAATCTGAAACATGGACCACATTTGCAGTCACTTGAATTTTTACTTTGCTAAGGTTGAGTTTTTCCCACAAAAGGGTCATAATGGCTGTCAAAGAAATCCACATATAAAATTTGTTTACCGCAGTTTAAACAAGCCATTTAATCTGCAGCTGGTCTGGCCGCCTGTGACAGTGCAGAGGGTGCTGAGCAAAGCACCAGCACAGCCACCCCGTGTGCACAGCCCAGAGGCGAGTTTTTACACCATTTCTCGCCAACAAATGGTATCTTTGCTCTCTGAGTGTGATCACAGGACTGGGAGCCGGGGTGACGACCGGAATTAAAATGAGGAGAGGATAATCCAATTTATTGAGCATTTATTATGTGCCAGGTACTGTGAGAGGTAAGCTTGTTACGTATTATCTCATTAGATGGCCTGAATAAAAGCGAAATTAGAAAAGCCTTTCAGAATGAACAATTATATGAGGACTGAGGATTTCGAGGGTTAGCTTTCTGTCTGTGCTGGTTGGGATAGAAGTCACAGAATAAGACTTTTAAATGCTCTTTTGAGGAGGGTTTTTAATGTATCTCTTTTCCTCTGTATTATATGTTTATAGGACCAGGATTCTTCATTGCCATAGGAACACTCAAATCCAAGTATCAACAAATACATAAAGTTTAAAATGCATTGGCTTAATTAATAATGCATATACAAAGTTTAAATGCTTTGGCTTACTTATTATAGGAATAGATTTTAGCTGTACATTTTCACTAATCTTAGTTTTTCTAAGATCTACTTTTGAAAGGGAATATGCCACGTTTGGTGTTTCACCTCACTAAAGTACACCATGGAAAAGGGTCTGTGAGAAATTTATGTACAAAGGCAGCATGATGGGTCTAATTAGCTGGAAGAATACCTGTATAAACGGGATCTGCCGGACACAATAAACTGCCCTTCCCCCACTTACTTATATAATAATCCTGGCTTTCAGAAGACTAATCACTACACACCATCTACACAGCATCTAATTTCCTCATCAAATTTCTCTGCTGAGTTTAGCCATGCTTGTCAACTTCCCAGCTCCCTCTTCAATAACTGGGTTTATTCTTAGTGTCTCACCCATAAACATTCCTATGAGCAAACCCATGAAAGAATGAAGTCGAAATTTCTTTATCGCTCCCTCTTTCCAGAAGGTTTTACTGCTCCCACTCCTGGGAAAGGTCACAGGTAATTTGGGCTAGTCGCTTCAGGGTGGCAGTGAGCACACTGTGCTCTTTTCTTGAAGCCTCTTGCTGACCACCGAAGGGGACCGCAAGCTACGGGGACACCATTTAGGAAAGTGGGTGATGAGGGCAGCAAGTCTGCCTGGCTCCGGCTCTCTTTAAGCACAGATGAAATTGCTCAGATTCAGTTTCAGGAGAAATACAGCTTTTCTACAATCAAACCTCTTCTTTATCGCTTGTATACTAGACGTTGCTTTTTACATGGAGCTTTTATTTATTTATTTTTAATTTATTTATTTTAATTGGAGGTTAATTACAATATTGTATTGGTTTCGCCATACATCTTACATGGAGCTTTTAAATCACTTATTGTGGTAAAGAAAGGTGCCATGAGTGGACTGAATGATGATTCCTTTTCATCTTAATTGTACCATTTGACCATGGAATCATCTTTTAGTCTCTCCCACTGGATCTCCTCGAAACATCTGCCTTTCTTGAGTCTCAAAAGGCAAGTGGACACTCAGTAAGTTTGGACATGCGTAACAACCAAACTGGCTATTTCTAAAATACGGCTGACCACATCAAGCATTATTCTCAATTGCCAAAGGTAAAAACAATCCAAGTGTCCATCTGTGAATGGATAAATAAAATATATTACAGTTTGACCCTGAACAACACAGGAAAAAAAAAAAAATACGGCTGGCCTATGGTGCTATACAGGTTGAATTGTTACCCCACCAAAAAAAGAAAGATTGGCGTCCTAACTCCCCGTGCCTCAGAATGTGACCTTATTTGGTAATAGAGTGTTTTACAGAGGTCATCAAGTTAAAATAAGGTCATTAGGATGAGCTTTAATCCAGCATGACCAGTGTCCTTATAAAAAGAGGAAACTGGCCACAGACACACACACAGGGAGAATGCCACGTGAAGTAGAGGCAGAGATCAGGGTGCCGCAGAAGTCAAAGATGACCAGCACTCCACCGAAGCTCAGAGACAAGCACAGAACAGGCTTAGAAAGGGCTGCTGTGATCTGCCAATGCTGTGATCCTGAACTTTCAGCCTCCAGAACTGTGGACCACACATCTCTGTTGTTTCAGCCATCCATTTGTAGTACTTTGTTAAACCAACCCTAAGAGAGGAAGATGAGTCTAACGATAAGTTCCAAGCTATTAAAAATATACAGTAGATGGATCTGAAAACTCATTCTATCTCAACAAATAAGTCAGTGGTAGTAACACCATTAATGGGCTAGAGTCTGCTGTTATATAAGCATCTTCTTAAGCAAACTAGAATTGATCCTTCCTTCTGTCTATGTGGGCTTCTCTCATAGCTCAATTGGTAAAGAATCCACCTGCAATACAGCAGACCCCAGTTCAATTCCTGGATCAGGAAAATCCACTGGAGAAGGGAACGGCTACCCACTCCAGTATTCTGGCCTGGAGAATTTCATGGATTGTGTAGTCCCTGGGGTTGCAGAGAGTTGGACACAACGGATCGACTTTTACTTTCACTCTATGTGACTATTAAACTGGAGAAGTGTTCTAGGGCCCTCCAAAGCAAAAAACCTCTAAGCTGCAATTTCTTAACCTCTGCCCTATTATCAGCTAGATAATTCTCTGCTGGGGGCCATCCTGTGTGTTGTAGGATGTAGCATTTCTGGTCTCTACTCACTAGATGCCAGTAGCCCTCTCCCTGGGCATGTGAAAAGGTCTGCAGACATTTTCAAATATCCCCTGGGAGGTAAAACCACCTACCTCACTCCCATGAAAATGACTACTCTAAATATGTTTTCAGGGACCAGTTGCAATCTTGGAATGCAAAACAATAAAAATAAATTATAATTTGTATTCCCTGATCCCTGGTTTTCAATGGCATTCAAAGACTTTTTCCAAACCTTAGTAACAAAAGCCTTGTTTTATTCCCAGGCAAACCAATCCTATTCAATTCCAGGAGCATTCACTGAGAACTTCACCTTGACCTCCTAGGTTGGGTGGAGGAGGCTAACACGTGAAAGAGGAGACTCCTTGACACATGAACCTTACTAAATTGGCCTCCAAAAGATGTCTTCCTTTTTGTAGCTGGAAGTTTTTGCCTAACAAATATGTCCATTTGGCAAGTCCCATCTTCTTGTCCTGAAGGTGGAAACAGAAGTTAATGTGAGTAAACATCAATTCATTTGGAGAAAAGGATTGTCTTCAATGGCTGTCAGGCACCTTGCCACAGTAAATACTCAGTAAATGTTTATTGCATCAATGAATGGCTTTTACTCCTCAAAGACAGGGAATAAAAATAGGAAGCTTCAGACAAGACATACTGAAAAGCTGTTATATTGTTAAGGGCACGTTTAGTGAGTGAAATGAGTCTTTTTACTCTACACTATTTTTATATTACTCATTTTTAATCCCAAGATATGCATTTGGATTAAAAATAGGAAGATTTTCTTCTCTCTTGGCTGCCTGTATTGGAGATACCAGTATTTATTGCCTTGACACTTTATGGTAGCATGATATTCAGCTCACAGGCTCTGGATTCAAACAGACATGAATACATGAGTTTGAATCCCAGATGCAACAATCCTTTACCATTCCTTGTCCCACCCCAGCTTCAGCTTTTTTATCTGTAAAATGGGAATAATATGACCTGATAGAGCTATTATGGGATCCAATAGAGCAATGCTTGCAGAATACTTAGCTTAGTTATAAGAAAGCATGGTTACTGTTGATTATTTTTTCAGAGTTAGACATTTTCCAAATTGATCCACATAAACGTCTTCTTTCCCTAAATCTTCCTAAACGACTATACTCTTTTACCACAAAGATTTTTTCCTATTGTTTTTCATGGCAGGAAAAATAAGAGATGTCTTTCTAAAATAAAGGTCAGCAAACTTTCCTGTAAAGGAACTAGTAGAAATACTTTAGGCTTTGCTAGATGATCTGTGTTTCAACTACTCACCTCTGCCATTATAGCATGAATATCACTCAGTCATAAAAAAAGAATGAAAAAATCCCATTTGCAGCACCGTGGATCGACTTGAGATAATCATACTAAGTGAAGTAAGCCAGACAGAAAAAGACCAATGTCATATAAAATTGCTTATTTGTGGAGTCTTAAAAAAGAAAGAAATAGATGCAAATGAACTTATTAACAAAACAGAAATAGAGCCACAGACATAGAAAACAAACTTTTGGTTACCAAAGGAGAAAGCGGGGAAGGATAAATTAGGAGTTTGGGATTAACATATACATAGAACTATATATAAAATAGATAACCAACAAGGACATACTGTATAGCTCAGGGAACTATACTCAATATTTTGTAATAATCTATAAGGGAAAAGAATCTGAAAAAGTAGGTATAAATATATTTGAATAACTGCATCACTGTGCTGTACACCTGAAACTACCACAACATTGTAAATCAACTGTACTTGAATGTAAAAAAGAGACAGCCATAGCACTGTGTCACCAAATGAACATGGCTTGGTTCCAATAAAACTTTATTTACAAAAGTAGTATCCAGGTTGGGTTTGGCCCACAAGCTGTGGTTTTGTTAACATTTATTCTCAAAAGAATGAGCAACTTTCCATTTTCATATGTCTCTAGCCAAGCTTTGCATGCTGGTGACTTATTTAAAAATAACTACATATATAAACCACGCTCTCTCCTTTCTCCTCAAAGTTTTGCATCCCTGTATACAATTTAGATTAATAGTAATTACACTGGGCTTGGAAATCATGGGATGGAATCAGGACTGAGAACATCAATGATTCATTGTAGTAAAGAAAATGTTGGGTAGTTCTTCTGTATCACTTCTGCTCAGGTGTACAAGTTGGACCTGCGTGAGCTGCAGGCCTATGCACGTTGACCCCAGAGTGTGGCTGGGGGAGACTGTGCTGGAGCCTGTGGGAGTGTCTGAATCCATCCTTCTGCTGCTCTTAGCAAAAACCAGTGAAGGGGGACTCTCTTGATATGACCTCCCACGACATCAGAAACATTAAAGCAGGACCTGCATCTTTTTTTACTGGTTTTTTTTTTTTTTTTTTCACTTTTAAACTTCTTATTTTGTATTGGAGCACCAATTAACCAGCTTCCCTGTTGGCTCAGTCCATAAAGAATCTGCCTGCCAATGCATGAGACATGGGAGACGCAGATTCGATTCCTGGGTCAGGAAGATCCTCTGGAGGAGGAAATGGCAACTCACTCCAGTCTTCTTGCCTGGGAAATCCCATGCACAGAGGAGCCTAGTGGGCTAGGTCCATGGGGTTACAAAAGTTAGACATGATTTAGCGACTAAACCACTACCCACCGATTAACAATTTTGTGATAGTTTCAGGTGAACAGTGAAAGGATTCAGCCATACATACACACGTATCCATTCTCCCCCAAACTTCCCTCCCATCCAGGCTGCCACATGACATTGAGCAGAGTTCCATGTGCCATACCTTAAGGACCTGCAGCTTATACATCTTGTCATGATCATAAGGGCCCAATGCCAGGAATGTCATAAGCGCTCAGGGTGTTGTGCCCAATTTATGTTTACAAACCTCTGATCTCCATGGTCCAGACTTTGAGTGGTATCACAGTTCAAAGAATAGTTCACAAAAGTCACTTCAAAAATTTTTCAGTCATTTATTTCAGTTTTTAATACCACGATGGGTTGCCAAACAGAGAATATCTCTTTAAAATCTCCCTTTTGTCTGCCATCTATATCCTTGTTTAATGTAGTTAATTAAAAGTTGTTTACTAATCCCACTACGCTCTAGACAGTGCCTCTTGGACCAGGGGATGGGATTCTCGGTTTCATGGTCTGGTCCCTGACTTGACAAATTCCCTCAAACAAAATTCCCTGCTGTGTGTGTCTCTTGCCATCCTCTCCTTTCCCTTTTCTTCTGACTCTTTATCATAAAGCTGAAAGATCAGTCTAGAGATGAGCCACACTGTTCTTGGAAGGCAGCACAGAGAAAAAGCTAGGAGTCCTCATGAATAATTATTTAATCCCATAACAAAACTATGATGCATCTTGATTATGATTTTGTGTTTTGAAACCTTCAATCGGAATTCAAACAAGCTCCTCTCCCTTCTGAGAAATGAAAGAGTAACTCCTAACCCTAAGGCAGAGAAGAAAATGAGACGTTTGACGAGAAGTATGTAACAACCACTGCCACCATTCATAATTGGATGTTCTTTGTAGCAAGTAATTTGTGGCCTGCACAGTGTGGGGACACTTTTCCCTTTCTTGAGAATGCCAGTCCTGTTGATGTTCAAAGTCTGTGTGCAATTTGTACTGAATTTGGGTGTATTTGTTTTCTATCATGCGTGCTAAGTTGCTTCATTTGTGTCCGACTCTGCGATCCTATAGACAGTAGCCTGCCAGGCTCCGGTCCATGGGATTCTCAAGGCAATAATATGGGAGTGGGTTGCCATGCCCTCCTCCAGGGGAATCTTCCCAACCCAGGGATCAAACCCACATCTCTTAGATCTCCTGCATTGGCAGGCAGGTTCTTTAGCACTAATGCCACCTGGGAAGCCCTATTTTCTATCACTGTGCAACAAATTACCATAAACTTAGCTGCTTCAAGTAACACTCATTTATCATTTTACAGCTTAACTGATTTCTCTGCTCATGGCCTCACCAGGCCAAAATCAAAGTGTATGTCAGGGCTGTGGTCCCATTTAGGGCTCAGGATCTTCTAAGCTCACAAGGTTGTGACTGCATTCAGTTCCTTGCTGCTGTAGGGCTGAGGTCCTTGTCTTCTTTCTAGATAGGAGCTGGGGGTCAGTCTGAGCTCCAGCAGGTCCCAGTAGTTCTTGCCACCTAGCTCTCAGGGGTTGAGCGGTGGCTGATTCCTTGAAAGCCAGCAGGAGAATCTCTGACCTCAGGGGGGGCTCCAATCCCTCTTTTAAAGGGCTCACTTAATTAGGTCAGATCACTAAAATAATCTCTCTTTTAGTTAATTTAAAGTCAACCGATTAAGAACCTGAACTACATCTTTTAAATGTTTTCCCCTCTGCCACATAACAAAAGATAATCCCAGAGTTGACACTCCATCAAATTCACAGTCCTTCAGTTCAATCAGTCAGTTGTGTCCAACCCTTTGTGATCCCATGGACTGCAGTACGCAAGGATTCCCTGTCCATCAGCAACTCCCAGAGCTTGCTCAAACTCTTGTCCATCAAGCCAGTGATGCCATCCAACCATCTCATCCTCTCTTGTCCCCTTCTCCTCCTGCCTTCAATCTTTGCCAGCATCAGGGTCTTTTCCAATGAGTTAGTTCTTACCCACAAGAACTTCACAGGTCTTACCCATACTCAAGGTGAGGGTGTGTACCCCAAAGATCAGGAATTCTAAGAGTCAACTTAGAATTCTGCCTACCACTGTGGGAGAGAATCCCGTGATGGAAATGTCAACAATTAACCCCAAACTACTCTATGCATATGTGTTTATACATTTATCTATGTATGTATGTATATGTGTGTGACACACTCATATACCCTTAGGAACTCACTTCTGAGGATGGATTCCCCCAAAGTGTAAAATCCCACACTTAAGATTCACAACATAGTGAATTTATTGCTTAGTTATTGACTATTCCATGAATGGCATATGCATTTAAAGCTTTCACTCCATGAAACCAAGTGAAATCTTGAGATAAGTCTAATGATAGGAACAGGAGCCCAGATGTGCCTTTCAGCAATGACTTTCTCTGGCCTGGAAAACTACAAAGTGAATTTGAAACCACAAGCAACACAGTGGCAGTCACATGGATAAGATTAAAAAAAAAAAAGAGGAAGAACAGAAACATCAGGAGCCTTTAAGCTGTTTTCTAAATTCAGCATCAGCAGAATATTTATGTTGGCAGCATCCCGTATCTCGCAGCAGGAGGTTTGACAGAGGCACTCTATACATAACCCATGCAAGCCCCAGATCAAGAGGAGAGTATTTGCATAAACAGAATCCTAGAGACCGTGTCATCACTATCTTTCTCTTCCTCCTTCCTCCCTCACCACGCTACAAGCGGGTCATATTGAGTTTCCTGGGCTACCTTCCATGAACATCAAGGAATGCAACATAGATGAATGTTACATTGACACCAACATTGCCACCACCAAAAATTGTTTGTCCACCCTTTTCATTTCTCGGTACCAGCAAGCATCTGAAGACTTTGCACCTGTTCTAGTTAGCCCTGGCAAATGCAGCCTGTATTTATATTAATAGAATGATGTTTTCATAACAAAATGGATGTGCAGCCATCAGGGACTCACTCTGGATGCTCTCGCAAGAATACAGGTTGGGGGAGGGGGAGCTCTTACATAAAGCCCCATGGCAAGGGGAAAAGACGCACAAATCCCAAGCTGAATCATCAGGACGGTTTGAGAACTTGTTCAGGAATGACCAGACTCAAGGACTGGAAATTAAATTAGATCCTCAATTAAGAGGAAAATATGCTGGAGATAAATGGGCTTTTCATGGGTAGTTCGGAGCTCTGAACTTTTTAGTATGCCATCTCCTGTTTCTGTCATTTGTGCCTTATCTCCCCTGGGTAGAGCTGAAAACGTGAGATCATACTTGGCTCCATTCCTGAAAGTTTGTTTTGAGTCACCAGTGTAAATATTGCCCACCCAATCTGTACATTTGCACAAATTAACTGAAACCAGCTACCCATTCCTACTTCATATTTGGCTGTGTTGATTAACCCTGACAGCTGTAACCTCATTAGTCCGAGCTCTGGCCAGAGCAAAGCAGCTGTCAAATTAGGAAGAAGTGGACTTGCTGAAGTCGCCTATGGACCAGGCATGTTAAAATCAATAGATGCTCTAAAAGCTTTCCGTTATGATTCTAATTCAATTATGCTATGCGGTGGGCTTTTCACCTCGATCCAGAATATGGGCCTGAAATTGGTTGTTTATGGAGAAAGCAGAGGCTCTATCATAAAGCAAGAACATAGATTTTTATCTGGAGAGATGTGTATCAGTTGAAAATGGGTTTTTAGCATGCATTATAACAGAGACATTTTCATATATTTTCAAATATTAGTTCCTAATGTATTTTTTGGCATGAGAAATTTTGTTAGTTTTGACAAGAAGCCAACAGGGTCCTGACTAGAGAAGTAAGAAAGATCCTGCAGCTGGTCCTCACGAAAAAGTAGAGATAAAAAGTGAGGAAAGAATTAGAACACACTCCAGTAGGAATATGACTTCCCTAAATAGAACACAGAAAGGGTAGGGAAGGAAAACTTAATATCTTTTCATTTAAATCTGGAGGTTCAGGAAAAAAGATGGTTTTCCATCCTCCGAAGTGTTGCAAAGATCAGTGGAACCAGGTCAAGTGCAATGTTTAAACTTCCCTTGCAGCATCTTCATTGTGAGGACATAGCATGGGAGAGTTGAAGAAGTTCTGAAGGAACAATCTGGACACCTCAGTTCTCATCCCAGTACAGGTCCCAATTCTGCCACAGCCCACCAGTGGGGACTTGGAACACGTTCCTTAATTTCTCTAGATCTCAGTCGAGTCCTTTATAAAATACGGAAGTTTTTCAGATCATTGCAATGGCCGCCTCTATCTCTAGTGACTGAAGACACTTTGCACAAATAAGAAGCTTCTCCACCATGGCCCAAGGTGGATCCAAGTTTCCATCTAGGGGTCATTCTCGGCTACTCTTTCTGCAATGCTCTTTAACCTATTATGCAAACAGTTGCTGTCCTTTGGCGCCCCCTGGTGGTGTCTGGAGCTTTTACTTCCGACTTTCACACGTGGCCTTGAAGATAAAAATGCTAACCGTGGGAACCATCCCTGGTAGAACCCAGTCTGCTGTTCACCAAGGGGAAAAACAATCCAAACCTTCACCGTTGCTGCATTAGAGCTTTAACACACTGCTTTTTTGAGGCTTAAGGAAGCAGGCTAATTTTTTTTTTAAAGAAGTGGTATTCTTCAGATGCTTTATTGACATAAACAGTATCAACTCCTAACCCACTTCAAGTTGAAGTGGTAAAGACTTCTACTTTCATTATTGTGAGAAAATAGACTGATAAAATAAGAAATATTTATGTAGTTAGTAGAGGCCAAGTGTTCTTTTGCACATGACTAATTTAAATTACCAAAAATTTAAATTACCATCATTAAATAATGATGCTCCAATGTTTCCCAAATATATATTTTGGTAATGAGAAAGCACTGTAAGTTTACTGAGGCTTTCCCCATAATGTCCTTCAGTTTAAAAATCATTTACATGGAAAACTCCGAGAATCAAAAGTTAAGTAAGATGAAAAAGTAAAGAAAATCATATTTTTGTTTTGGAAAGACAGGTAAATATATTTTAAGCATCACAAGCCATTGGAAATAAACTTCTTCCCTCAATCATGATAATTTACATTTAAGCTGGTAATTAGATTCTATTTGCCTTCATCGTGTCAGTCCTACCTCTTTGGTTTACAATTGCATTCTGTTCCCTTTGCTTCAAAACAATACTGAAACTTAGTAAAAAATTGTCTTTGATTTAGTGTGAAAGCAGATACAACATCTCTAAGTCAAATGCCAAAAGTTAGGACTATCCAAATCAATTAAGCAAATACAGTGTGAAGGAAAAGGGGAAACCTTATGAAACTTTAATTATTCTGTGTTAACTCCATCGACTCCACTATGTGCTAATGGAAAGTTCTTTCAAGGCTAATACATTTCCATGCATTTAGTTGGTTATGATTACAACTATGACTGTTTCCAGGTAGGGTTAAAAAAAAAAAAAACACAGTCACAGGAAAGAGAAAAGTCAATATTCCCTAAAGGAGAAAAACATTTCTTTGCCATGTTTTCTTGACTCCTTCTGGCAAAAGGCTGTTAGCAGTTGCACCACACAGTTCAACCAGAGCTTGTCTCCAGAATAAAAAAAAAAAAAAAGAAATATAATTGCATCTCAGAGATTTGGTTTGGAAAACCTGCTTTTGTTTCCAATGCCTCCTCTCTTCTCAGCCCCATTTATAAGCATTTTCCAAGCTCTTTACGAGCATTTTGCCTGCCTCTCCACACTCCTAAATATCACCCTCTGCTCCCTACAAGCCAGCCACGTTTTTCAGCCTTGGCCAAGGAATAAAACATTGGTTCACCTCAAAGGCTACCATTAAATTTACCTCATTTACTGACCAGCAGGAGGTGCACCCACCCTACTGGGGTCAATGCTAACTATAATGCCGGGGAGTTCATTGGCACCCCAGACTGCTCCCCTGTTTAATGACTGTTGGGCCCCTTGGGCCAGGTAAATTCTACTGTTGACATGTTGGTGGCAATGCCCTTGAAACACCTTTGATCCATCTGTCCACTTTCTCCATTCAGGGATGTATTTAACTGTGTGTTGATTAAAAATAAACAGATATGGAGAAGTGGAGGAGGCAAAGGGAGCTCCTACTGGAAGAATAAGCCATTTATACTTCTCTGCAATAGATACCAGGGCCTATAAGGCCATCAAGTTTAAGAAAAATAAGGCCTTGAGAATTCTGCTCTCTGAATAGACCCACCATGACTCTTCTATTGCCCTTGAGATGGGCAGCAGGAACTGCTCGTGAATTTGCCAGCTCACTGAAAGACACGCTTTCATGGCTGAGCAAACACTGGGCATGGATTTCTTTGCTTTTCTTCATCATCACTTTGCTCTTCTGTAAAAAGATGAGCTCCCTCCGCACAGTGACTATGTTGAAAACAATCGTGAGTGCTTAGATACACTAATCTATGGTAATAGTGTCTGTAGGATCTGCTTGTATTTTTCAACTGGCTGATAAAAATCACACTACTTATAAAAGGAGAGGGGATTTCCTTGTCTTTATGAAATTAAGCACATAAAATGTGCCAGCTAAGAAAGTCTAGAAATCAGCACAATCGTTTTATCTGTAGACTGTCAAAGGCTCCCAGGCAATGAGCTGTTCTCTGTTCCCATTTTACCCCGCAGACCTGCCTCCCTCAGCCCTGACCCGGAGTGACCAGGTTAGATGGTCAGAGCTCTCAAGTCTAAATGCTGATTCAGGCTCTTCTGTCTTTGCTGCCAATAATAGTCCATCTCGGTGCCAGATTTAGTGGTGGTTTCTTATGATGTGGATACCTGTCCAGCAGGGATTGGACTGTGACCACAAGCCATTTTTTCTTAAGCCACAGAATAACTGTCAGATGGTAACTGCTGATAGTTACTACTTGCCAGGTTCAGCAGCCTCCAAGCCAGAGACTCACATCCCGTAGTAAGGCCACTGAACAGGCCTATCCCACAGGGAGGTGGACTTTCTGTCAGTATGTAAAAATTCCCTAGGGTAATAATTCAGTGTTTGATTTTCAGTTCTTCAAAAACAAGCAAACAAACAAAACAAGCAGATCAATACTGAAAAGCGAATAAAGGACTCCTGTTCTTTTCTCTCCTACAGATCAGTTCTTCTTACTCTTGTATTAATACTTTTTCTCTTTTCTTGCACTCGCATTTTTTACTAAAAGGCACATACATTTTTTTGGTCATCAATGGAAACTCAGCATTTTTAATTACAAGTTACGTTTATGTACTGCCTTCCCCTGAGAATGAAGAAAACTTCAGAACTGCTTCTTAGAGCCACTTTCTTTTGTGGGCAGAATCCCATTTTCCTCTCATTTTATAGAATAGGAATCTATGCACCTACTCTGGAGTAGCCCAATGCAAAGCAAAAGATTACACCAGAAGTACAGGGTAGAAACAAGCAAACAAACAAAATCAGAAAATAATTCACTGCTACTAATATTGTCATGATATGTTGATGCTTCTACTCTTGAATTGAGTCTAGTAGACTTGGATGATGTGTCTCTGGTGAAGTGTGAATGTGGACAGGTAGAAATTTGCTCTAGGGAATGCTGAATTCCTAAATTTCCTAGAAACTCCAGATTGTGCCAATCTCTCTTTTCCATTTCTCATAAATTAATAGCATTGTTTTTTATACTTGTGTCTGAAAAACATTATTCCTTAAACCATAAAGTATTTGTAAAACTCTTAACAGTAAAAAATATTTCAAATAGTGAACCAAATATAAATATATAAATATAATTACATATATACATACTATGTATACACACACACACACAATGTGTGTGTGTGTATGTGTGAAGGAAAACAGTTAAATATGTTTGTAATTATTGATTGATTTATTGTATTTGGGCTTTGGGATTAAAAGCATACTCACTGGGAAAAGTACATGAAACTTATCTCAAAGTAAAAAGATAATTAACCATCTAGAAGCTATTATACCTTTTTTGACTGAAATTGACAGTCTTTTCTTAAATAAAATGTGTAAATATTTTTATCTGGATAAGCTTGACTCTCTAAGATTTTTATCTCAGAAGCAAAATAGACTATGGTAAAATTTTCATATGTAAATAAATTCGTCTTTCTGCATTTGTAGGAAATAAGACTTGAAAATCTTAAAATGGAAACATCTTGAGCTTCTTGTGGTCTGATTCATTCCTCATATAGACGAGTACAATGAGAGCCAGAGAGATGGAGTAAACTCCTTGAGATCATGAAACTGGAGTCAAGACCTCACAGGTGACTGATTTCAACCTCTCTATTCTTGCCTCAGTAGCTCACTATTTCAACAATATCATAAACTCTAAGATATTGAGATTTGCATGCACCTGTAATGTCACTGATATGGCCTCTTCTCTTGCATTTTCTTCGTGGAAAACCCAACTCAAACAAATTATGTTCTAGCCCACTGGCTCCATTGACTTCCAGCCTTGTTTTCCAAACCATTTGCTGTAATATCTACTAAATACCAACATTGCCTTACACATAGATGCCCATATGTCTTCTCAGTTCTAAGCCTAATAATGTGAATTGTACCTACAAACACTGGACAAACAAAACAGGAAATAGATCAAGTTACCGCAGACCAAACTAGGGAATAATCAAAAGTTTCCTGGATGATCAAGGACAAGAGTAGGTTCCAAATACTCTCCATTGATCCTCCTCTAGCTTACCAAAAGTGTCTTGGAAATAGTGATTTAGAATGAAATACAACCAGTTTCTGATAATCATTTCAATTGCTACGTTTCCTTGGACACATTTTCAAAGTACTTGAATGAAGCCCCACATGCAAATTATCTTCCCTGAAAAGAAAGTCTTTGTTGGCAAGTTGGCCGTTCATTTTTTGTGGCAATGGCATAGAGACACAATGTATTTTTAACTTTCTTGTTTTGTTCTTGTCTTAACTGACACTAGTAATTTAAGAAATGTTGAGGGCGTTACTGAATATAAATTTGAAAAAAAATAGCTCTTCGAACTATATTGTTAGAAGCAGGATAAATATTCAATCAGAGATGAATCAAAACATTTGGATTGTACGTGGGCATATACCTTTCTGAAAGCAGACTCTTTCCGTGATCCCTGCCTTATGACGTGGCATCCATAAGAATCACACTGCAATTTGCACCCAATTGTGCTCTGAGCAACAGAAAGCTGCCCCCACCCTCATTTGAAAGCTCTTTTTATAGAATTATTGAATTTCTGAGCTAGAGATGGTATGTGAAATATCTCATTTTGCAGAAGAGGAAACAGGTCCTGAGAGCAAAGATAATTGCCTGAAGATGCAGAATGTGCTAAAGTTTGATTTAAAAATCCAGATTCTGAATCCTTAGTCTAGAGACGACCACTCTTCCTTTTAAAAACGGTTGACACTCTGTCTCACACTCAAGTTTTCTTTAATGTTTATGTTTGGTCTTCCACTCTTAAATTCATTCCTGTTCCTTTCTCCTTTGTTCCCTTCCTCTGTTCTCTCCTTCCTTCCTTCTTTCCTTCAACAAAGATTGTTTTACAACATGCTAGTCATTGTGATCAGCTCCGGGATACAAAGAACAGAATATGGTCCATGACTCAAAGACCGTCTCATTTGTAGAGAAGATCAACATGGTAACCAATGAATTCCAACTCGTTTATATGGCTTATGACCCTCTCCTGTCTGGCCCCTAACCCACCTCTCTAGCTACTCTCCATCTCTCTCTGCGTGCTGCACTCCAAGCTTGCCTAGATTTGGGGCAATCCCTATATTGTTTCTCCCATCAGTGTCTATTGCATATGTTCATGTTCTGGAACACTGCCTCTCCCTTACCCTGGCTGGCACCACGTCATCCTTCAGATTTCAGTCTAAATGCCTCTTCTCAGGAAGTTAAGTTTAAATCTCCCTGCTAATTTAGCAAACATTTGCATAATCCCTCTTTTCCTTACTTCAGTGATGTGTTTAATAAGGACAGTGATAAAGAAAGTGACATATTTATTTTTATATCCCCATTTACCTAATTCAGGTACTTGGCACCCAGTATGAGTTCAATAGATACCTATTGAATGGAAGAATTTGTGTAGCATAATAGGAGCAGAAATTAAAATAGTCAGTTATACTTGGAGAGGCATCAGTGGATATTATCCATGTTTATTTCATTTGAAAATTTAAGATAATTTTATAGAATCAAGTGAGTATGTATCATGCCTGATTTCCCGTATCATGTCCTGGTAAGAAATAAAAATCTGTAAAGAAGACTAATGTTGATCTCCACTATCTATACCCCAATCAATTTTCTAATATAGGCCTATAATCCCTTATTTATAAGTCTGAAATTCAAAAATTTTTTTGAAGTCTGAAAAGTGAAAAATTTTCATAAGTATTGGCAGCAAACTAGATCAAACTAACATGATGTTTTGGTCTTTATCCTACTTTGTAAGGATTCATGTTTTGTTGCAGAAGTATCAACGTCATTAGTATTGGGGTTTCCCTGGTAGTTCAGCTGGTAAAGAATCCACTTGCAATGAGGGAGACTTGGGTTCAATCCCTGGGTTGGTTATGGCAACCTGCTCCTGTATTCTTACCTGGAGAAGCCCCATGGACAGAGGAGCCTGGAGGGCTGTAGTCCATAAGGTCGAAAAGAGTCACATACGACTGAAGCAACTTAGCATGCACATGTCTGTTATACGTTTGGTTCTCTAGGTTCACAGAAAGGAATGTGATTATTGGTCAGGATTATCCCCTGGAGAAGGAAATGGCAACCCACTCCAGTATTCTTGCCTGGAGAATCCCATGGGCAGAGGAGCCTGGCAGGCTACAGTCCATGGGGTCGCAAAGAGTCAGATACGACTGAGTGACCAAGCACAGCACAATCTTTATTGATTTCACATTTTATGAATGTTCTGCTACAGAAATGTTTAGTTTCTAAGTTCTCCCATGAAGCCGTATAATCCTAAACTCAAAACACGCCTGGTGTCAAAAATTATGAAGGGAATTATGAATATGCATTGATTTACTATCTTGTGTTTTGTTCAGATTATTCCATCCAGGTTTTCCAGTTTGCTCCTTGATTAGAATTTTCTCTACTGAGAATAATAGAAGTAAAACAGAACTTTAGAAAACTAAAGCCGTAATCATAGACCAGCACTGGAACCTGTGTGACCTAAGATCCTGAAGAAAGATCCAGAATGCCCTCCTATTTAAATGTATTTTATTGAGCTTCACAAAGAAATGAAACAAAAGTGTTCATAAATTGCAGGAAAAGTAAAAAGTAAAACACTAAAGAGAATCTAAAATGACTGCTGCATTCTCTACTATCTACACTTAACATAGAAACAGAAAATGTGTACCCATCCACGGAGGAGCTCAGAATGGTTTCTGACCGCGATGCTTGCCAACGCATTTTCACAGCACACAAACCAAAAGTTTCAGACTACCGGAGTGTGAGTCTGATAAACCATTTCCCCTAACTCCCTCTACACATAACTGAATTACCTACACTAAATCATACTCAGTTTTGGCAGGCAAACATCTTGGAAATAAAATGCTTTTTAAAAGCACTGATTTTTCCATTAATATTAAGCTATGAACGGAATTTGTTTTAATGTCCATCTATGTCCACAGTGGGAGCTTAAGAGCCACCCACTCATTTCCTTTCAATGTATACGTTTAAAGGGCTCTATGAATAAATGCACAATCTAAGAAATTCACAAAAAGAATTAATTTTAAAAAACCTAAAAAACATTAGAGGAATGACAACAACAAATGATCTGCTGTTTTTCACAATTTCTAAATCAGACAATAAAAATGCCACTTACTTAACATGCAACATCTATCAAGTCAGCTCCGTTGCTAAGTATGTTTGCCCAAGAGATAAGTCCTGCATCCCAGTCAATTCCTAAAAGAAAAACAAAAGCTCTACAATCTCCCTCCTATCTTGACATGTTTTTAGTTGGTGAAAGATGACTGAGGGAAAAGACACTCTTTGATGAAGGTTGAGAGTATTTGGTAATTCTTGGTGAGAAATGTTATGGAAGATCCATTAGAAGAATAGATGACCACAGTTCTGTGGCCTTAGAATAAGACAGCAATAAACTGGCCCTGTTTCCCAGGAAGAAAGGCAAATGGCCAGGAAGGGCCTCCCCTCACAGCAGCGTTTTCAGATGTCCAGGGGAGTCTCTGCGGCTTTCTGGTTGGCTGACAGCTGGGCTATTACAGTGCAGCCATGGATCATTACAGATTGGCACACACCTACAGAGCAGAACCACCTCGAATCCCAGATACGCTGTGTTCACTCAAAGACATGCTCTGTGGTATCCAGAAATTAAGGGAGGTATAATTTACAGTGTGAATGTGTACTTTCTGGGCTGACTAAATTTAGAATTTTCCATCTATATTAGGGAGGTTATGGAATATGTACTATTACTTTCCAAACAAGTGTCAGTGCGTTTTTGTGTTTCTTTGTCTGAAGGATATTGCCTTCTCTTCTTTTTTTTTTTTTTTTTAGCAGACTGGTCCAATAATGATAACAATGCAATGATCAACTCTCTACGTGCTATAGTATTAATTATAGTAACAGTGATATGCCAAAGATAGAGTAGTGAGATAGGTTCCCACACACCAGTCCATACTGGTGCAAGACCGCACTGAAATCCTGACTGGTACATTACAAAACAAGGAGAACGTAGTAGTTCATTTAAAACACCAAATCTATCCTATTTACGAGACTGTTGTTTAGTCTGATACTGTGTCATTCCCATTCTCTTGGTATTAAAAAATATCTCTAAGAATGTCATAATGGTGATGGGATGGATAAGATGTACTGTTTCATTGCCTAAGGTCACACACAGCCAAAAAGCAGCAAATCTGAAATCCGAACTCAGGCAAGGCCACTCCAGAGCCCATGCTGTGAATCAGTTTGCCCCACGAGCTTTCCCTACCTCAGTGATCCCATCTGAAAAGTGGAGCACCATGAAAATACTCTCCCCAGGTTGTGAAAGCTAAATGAGTTTACATTTGTAAAGTTCTCCAATCGTGCCTGACATACAGGAAGTTCTATATGAGCAATTGTTTAAAAACAACAAAAAAAAATCAGTGTTTCAAGGGGATTTCAGCCCATGCAGTTTAGCTGTAGCTGTAGTCTATACCCCTGTATGCGCCACTGCCTCGAAGTCATGCTGATTCACACCATTAAACACAAAATGAGTGTGAGAAACACCCACTAGGGTAAAGCATCACCAGTTTCAAAACTATCTGGGCTAAAGGCAATCAGCCATGGAAACGGGTAGTTGCCTTCTTAGCAACTAAAAAAAAAAAAACTAAAAATTTCATCTGAGTGGGAGGAAAAGAACAGAACCAGGTGGGCTGTACTCCCCAGGGGTCCCCACACTCATGCAGCTGTCCTGTGGGGCTAAGGAGGCTTAAAATACAACTAGGCATAATTGTCAGCATGACCCAATCCTGCCTCAGCTCCGGTAGGAAAGAAAATGTTTATAGCTGGGACATTTACTGATTGTTTTTTAAAAACTCTCCCGTTGGCATTAGTTGTTGGTTTGCTTCTAAAAGCTCAAAATCTTAAGAAGAAAGTTGTACTTCTCTGAAAAGCTGGTGTGTGTGCACGCGTGCACACACACACACACACACACACAGCATTCTCAACATTACTGAGTCTCTGTTCGTAATAAAAGAATAAGAAGCATGTTCCTACAGATATGAAAGGAGGAAAAAGGAGAGATTTTGAGTTTTTTCCCACCACCTCTTAAGCAGTAAACAAAGAAAAAGTGATGGAATTTTTACAGGTTCCCCGTTCCATGTCTCGCTATGTTTTGTCTAGTACTCATCAGCTCAATGTAAACATCACCGCTCTTGATGCTGCCAGGTTAGGAAAGGCTAGTTAGCCTTCCAGGAAATCACGGGCACTTTGTACTCTTGATGAGTGAAAATTTGATGGCAGAATGAACCAGAAAGACTGAGCAAATGTTTGGAGGCCCATTATATGTTGTTATTCAATTGATCATGCTGGAGAACGATCCTGCCGATTAGCGCAGCCTTTACGAAGCATCTCACATCAGGAAGGCTGGCCACTTAGCTTCCTCTCCTGCAGCCTCCAACTCAAAACACAGCTCAGCCCTTTCATCACCCATCATAGTTTTGTAAATAACCCCAGCCGTATGAAAGGATTCTCTTTCTTTTTCCAGTAACCATGTTTACTGTAGACGTACAACATACAAGTTACGACATTTTGTTTTGGACTTCTCTTTTAATTGGTTTTTCTGACCAGGGACCCACTGTTGTTGAAACAGATGTTGTGGGCCCCCATAATAGCTCTCAGCTGCCAAAGGCAAAATATAAAACTGTGCCCGGTCCACACAGAGCAAATGACTGTGAAGACGGGGTGCTTATTACAAACAATCGAGAAAGCTGACACTTCAGACATGTAGCAACTTCTGGGTGATCATAGACAGAACACGTCCAACATCACTCTTCTTGTGCCCTCTTCCCACTCATGAATAACTAACTTGAAGGGCAAGTACAGAATGAAGTACAAGTCTACCCCTTCCCAAAGTAAGAACACAGACACATACTCTCAGGAACTATCATCCTGCTAACTCACAATTTGAAACCAAAAGACCCTCCTCCCTCACACTCTCACCCAACCTGCAAGCTCCAGCAAGCTGTAAATTTTATCTCCGTGTGAACTAGTTTCAGGTTTGAAATGACAACTTGATTTAAAAAAAAAAAAATCAGTAATCCTAACTGTAAATGCAATATTTACCAGAGTGGTATGCTGGTAAATGTTTTAACAACAGGTTCTCTGGGGGAAACAGCCCTGATATGTAATATGTCCCAGTTTCCACCGTGTCAGTATCCCCACCATGATCAATTTCAAGCTTTCCATGTGACATTACTGAATGCAGAGAAGGGAAGAGGTGAGGAGTGTCACATCATTATAGAATAATTCCACAGTCAATATAAAAATGTCAAGAGCATCAGTAATTGAGAAATGGTGAAAAATGATTATCAAAACGTGAGTTATGCATATTTATTGCCTTTGTTTACAGCTATGTTTGATTGCTGGGAGAAATGTCAATAACCTCAGATATGCAGATGATACCAGCCTTATGGCAGAAAGTGAAGAGCCTTTTGATGAAGATGAAAGAGGAGAGTGACAAAGCTGGCTTAAAACTCAACATTCAAAAAAATAAGATCATGGCATGCGGTCCCATTACTTCATGGCAAAAAGATGGAGAAACAATGGAAATGGTAACAGACTTTATTTTCTTGGGCTCCAAAATCACTGCAGATGGTGACTTCAGCCATGAAATTAAAAGATGCTTACTCCTTGGAAGAAAATCTATGACCAACCTAGACAGCATATTAAAAATCAGAGACATTACTTTATGATAAATGTCCATATAGTTAAAGCTATGGTTTTTCCAGTAGTCATTTATGAATGTGAGAGTTGGACCATAAAGAAAGCTGAGCACCAAAGAACGGATGCTTTTGAACTGTGGTGTTGGAGAAGACTCTTGAGAGTCACTTGGACTACAAGAAGATCAAACCAATAAATCCTAAATGAAATGAATCCTGAATATTCATTGGAAGGACTGATGCTGAAGCTGAAACTCCAGTACTTTGGCCACCTGGTGTGAAGAGTCAACTGATTAGAAAAGACCCTGATACTGGGAAAGATTGAAGGCAGGAGGAGAAGGGGACAACAAAGGACGAGATGGCATCACCAACTCAAGGGACTTGAGTTTGAGCAAGCTCTGGGAGATGGTGAAGGACAAGGGGTCACAAAAGTTGGACATGACTGAGCGACTGAACTGAACGATGACAGTTATGTTAACTGGACATTTATATAATTTGTTGATAACGACTGTGCTTAACAACCAGCTTCCAATATTTCTGAAAATTTAACAATTGGCTCTTACAAGCTGGTAGATACTGGCTCCAGCACATACGGTCCACCAGCACATTATGAATGACTACTTAATACTTTTCTACTCTGTCTGTGGTCCTCCGTCCAGTAGCAACAGCATCACACTGGTAGCCCCCTACCCCACCCCTCTTCCAGAATCAGCTTCTGCATTTAATAAAACCCCCAGGTGACTCTTGCACACATTAAAGTTTGAGAACCACTGAGCTGATGAACAACTTGAGAGGATGCAAAGTTACATAGTAGAGAAGGAAAATATATATACACACCTTCACTTTTTAAAAGGCTAAAAACAAAAGCCTTTTAGACAAAACCGCCAATCATCATGATGTTTCAAAGCAACTGCAAAGAACTGTTGCAAAACCCATAATGTTCCAAGATTCTTGTTCAGGTAATTTCGAATACAATGCGTGTTGTCATTGCTGTAGATTTGGGAGGCAGGGATTCTGCTGTTAAAACCTTTGAGTTCAAATCCTAGCTTTCTGCAAAATTTTCCAGGAGAGGAACAGTGGGAAAATGATTTAACCACTTTGTACCTTAAATATCTTATCTGTAAAGTGGGGTGATAGTAATAGCACCTACTTCATTGAGTGACTGTAATGAACTGTGAGATTAAAGTACTTACACAACCTCCTGGTACATAATGAATGCTCATTAAACTTTAGTAATTATTACTTTTTCCTTAAGGGGAAAAAGTTCCAAACCATTCTCTATGTATCAACCCTCAAACATGTTTAAAATAAGAATTATGAACTGTTTTTCTCACTACATCATCTAAAACTTGATTTTGATCTGCAACTTTTATATTATTCTTGTTCCCTAAGACTCATAAGAAAATATAACAATTACAATTATTTCTAAAATATGTCCAAATTTCAGAGTGATTCATTCCAACCTTAGAAGTCACCTGGGATTCTTCTGGGA
>NW_011494770.1:7964517-7968002 GCF_000754665.1 Bison bison bison
GGGAAAGTGTCTTGCATTCTTTAAAAAGAGACCAAAGAAGAGAAGCTGTCTTCTGCTTCGTTTTGTCTCACGTGCAGATGCTGTTGTGAACTCTGTGACCACAGGGAAGTCCTGAATGACAGAGAGAGGGGGGGAAGGAGCCTGACTGGGAGGCAGGGAGCAGGAGATGACATGAGCTTTCTTCCTGCATGACTTGGAGAAGCTCCACCTAAGAACCTTTGTCATTTGCAATAATGCTGCTGCTGCTGCTGCTTAGTCGCTTCAGTCGTGTCCTACTCTGTGCGACCCCATCGACAGCAGTCCACCAGGCTCCCCCATCCCTGGGATTCTCCAGGCAAGAACACTGGAGTGGGTTGCCATTTCCTTCTCCAATGCATGAAAGTGAAAAGTTAAAAGTGAAAGTGAAGTCACTCAGTTGTGCCTGACCCTTAGCGACCCCATGGACTGCAGCCTACCAGGCTCCTCCGCCCATGGGATTTTCCAGGCAAGAGTACTGGAGTGGGGTGCCATTGCCTTCTCCTATCTGCAATAATAAATGACCCTTATTGTTTAAACTAGATGAGTTTATTGTTCTACTATTCATGGAGGAGTATCTGAATGCTTGAAGATCCCTTTCTGTTAAATTGAGGCTCAAAGGAGTTAAATGACTTGCCCAAAGTAGCAGTTTGTAGCAACACCATGCATTTCAGATAGGTTTTCTTCCCCCTCTTCCCTTCTTCTCTCCTCTTCTCTCTTTCCTTTACTTAACTAAACTCACAGTAAATATGATCATCTCAAATTCTTCTAACAGTCAATACCCATTTTTTATGCAACATATCCAATGGTATGAGTGAGACCAAAATGTCCCCAGGAAGCTGTAGACAACCAATTGGGCATTCAGTTCCAAATTTTATGCTTTGAGTAGCTTTTCTCTAAGTAACCATATGGGAGACAGCAACTATGGGATAAAATTACACCAACAGAAATCCAAAAAATTACTCAATTATGGAAGAAAATAAATCTATTCAACTAGCTTTTTGGTCTCTTATAGAAATAATAGCTATTGATTTATTTCGTGCCTTTTGCAATATTCAGCCAGTATTATTGGCATAACTTAGCCTTTTTCCCCCTGAAATTTGTAACTCTTCGAATGTTTTTTCAACAATGACTTACAAAAATAAGACAGATTAGAAAAGGTCTAACCAGGAAGAAAGAAATAGTTCAGGTGATTTTAAAGCTGAAAATTGGTTACATACGTGATAGTAAGGAAACCCAGAGCCTGAGAACAAAAAAGGAATGCGTTGCCATCTCTAGGCTGCTTAGACAAAGATTGAAGATGCTATTATAAAAGCCAGGGGACACGATTACTCAGAAGAAGCTCAAGCAATGGCAAGTAAGTCTGATAGGAGCTGGAGCCATGGAGGAGAAGCAGTCATTGCTGGGATGCCACCAAAGTCAGAGAGTTAGCTTCTCTCTTCTCCCACCCTCTAGTCTCCCACTAGAGCCTCAAACTGGTCAAATCTAAGCACAAGCTGGCCAACAGAGTCTGGGAAATGTAGCTCTCAAGGGTCAAAATCAGGAGCAGACTCCTGGAAAAGTTAACTGTGGGGCTAACAACAGGCCACAGATCCTCTCAGGAGTTTGAGTAAACCTTTGTAAACTCCTTGTAAGAAAACTTATTTGTTGATTCCATTTATTATTGCATTTTCTCTTAGTTCAATTGAAAATGTTGCAAAGAAACATGAAGGTCAAAAACAGTTTTATTTCACTTTAGTTGGTCTCCAATCAGCATATGTTAGAATGAATTAAACCTAAAGATTATAGGAACGCCTCTAACACTCTAAGAGGAAGCTTCAGCAATGAGACTTTTTATTTCAGGCAGGAACCTCCAGATGGGTAGATGGGTATTGCCCCAGGCTTAAAAATGAAATAGAGGCAGACATGAGGCACAGGTGAAAACATACATCCACTCTCTTATTATCTCAACAGATTGAAAAAGTAAAATGAAGAAAAAAGAGAAAGGAAGGAAGGGAGGGAGGGGCAAAAGAAGGGAGAGAAGGAGAAAGAAAAAAAAAATTCAAATCAGGAGCATTTTAAGTACTGCACAAGTCAAAATATGGATATAATATGACCATTCAGCTTTCAATTCTCTAACAATTCACATATCTTTTAGCATCTTGATCTCTGAAAAAAATCTGTTCATTTTCTACAGTCTATTTCTATTAGCAAGTGGCTGTAAATTGAGTTTTAAATATCTGAAAAACACCCTATCTCTTTCCTCTGCTACATGATATTTATCTCAACATGTAGTAACACAATTTTTGAAGATTCAGCATTTTTATTCTATCCATTTGCCTATCCTTCATGGCCATTTGGCTGGCTCACAGCCTTCACTGAAATAGAAAGATTCCAGTCTCGTTCTCAATTTCAGACTGTGAGGAGAAAAGTCCTAGTTTAATTGAAATTGAAATCCCACAATTAGGTTAGATGAGGACTTTCTCAAAGGATTCTTTGGAAGGCTATCTTTTTCTCAGTTGTATAGCTAGGAAATGAAACGGATCATCAAGGAAATTCCTTAGGTCTTTTGCACTGTCCATCAAGGAAATGTTTAGCTCATGTACCAATTCACTTTTTCCCTTTTTTTTTTTCTTTTTGTATTAAGTGATTTTTATCCACAAAATAAGATGACCTAGGGCACTACAAAATGACTTGAAAGTTGATAGTAGAGAGCAGGAAAAAAAAGGAATTTTAAATGAGATAAGTATAGGAGGTTGAATACCAATTACTTAAATAAGGCACATACTTTTTATCCTACATAGAAAATCAACAATGTGTATGTTAAATATATATATATATGTATATATATATATCTACCATGTATTTAGTGAGTGTTTGGAAATGAAATGAGAATATTAAACTTTATAAAGTGTTTGGTTGGTTGCATTAGATGGGTACCACAACTTCATGAGATGGATTGATGAAACACCTTTATTGCTGTCAGAACTCAATACAACAGTTCTCATCGAGTAAAAAAACACTACAGAAGTATTGTTTGGCAAGAATTTAAAGTCATGTTTCATATCAGTAGAAATTATGCCTAAGGGCTTGTGTGCATATGTGTAGACTATGTATTAACTCCAAAAATGTGTTACAGCTCTCCCTTGAAAAGAGACTCAAAACCAGGATATTGCAACACTTGAATGTTCATGAGAATATTAATATATAGATGACTCCTAACAAGAATGAGAAAGGGAATAATGTCTCGGCTTCCCATAACATCCTGCGCACTTTTCTAGGAAAGTACATGCTATAATGCTATAATCTTTTTATTTGTCTGTCTCCTCTACTAAACTTTAAATTCCTTTATATTAAGAGTTGTAGCCTTTTAAAACTGTATCCCAAGTGCTAGCATATGCTAAGACACACTGGGAATTTTAATCATGGTTTTGAAATAATGGAATGGCATAATAAAAGGATTATGCTTACTTGCATTAAAACTTTTCATA
>NW_011494770.1:7968102-7979519 GCF_000754665.1 Bison bison bison
AATATAATCTGAAAGAAGTAATGTCATGGAATCTAATCCTCAGATGTGGGCTGAAACACTGGCCTTATAACTAATATCAATATTTTTTCTATTTTCTTAGGGAATTTTCACAGTATTATTAACATTGACCAAGCAAATTACCCCCCAGAATAATTGCACAAGATTTGATCGTGCCTTGTCCAAGCAAATAAGTAAATATATAACTTTGGACAAAGTCATTACTTAAATTTCTTATCTTAGCTTATGAGTCAGTAAAGTTTGTGACTTGTAATAAGACATTTACAGAGAATAAATCATAGTAATTGGCCAGAATAAACCATTGACATTTAGAACTTAAAAGAAATTAAAATTTTAAATTGGTACAACATGGACTAATTAATGTTGCCATAAATTGCTATTATAGAGATTTAGACCAAACTACTTAAATTGTCATCTTAATCATTATTTTTCTATTTTTTATTTTGTAAAGAGTTATTACATCTCTTGAAGCAAAAATTTATCACAAACTATGAAAAATTTCTGAGTGGTTCTCAAAAATGTACAGTAGAGTGCTCAGTAATCTGTGTATTTGAACCTAGAGTTCAAATTTGCTAATGGTATCTGATTATTTCAATGCCAAACTTTCCTAAACTTAACAAAACCAGTTTTCCTACTAAATATGATTCTGTTATCTCTTTTTTCCAGATTTCCAAGATTATCCAGTTACATAAAAGGAAATTCTGATATCTTCTTCCCCACCAACTCTCCAAATTATTAAATGAACAGTCATAGGAAGTAAATAGGATAGTCACCATACTACAATTTTAACTGCCAAATGGCTAATCTCTACCTCTCCACCAGAACACTCTTGTAAAGGAAATTACTTTGCTCCCAAACTTTTTGAGGAACTGGCCTAGGTGTCATGTAATAGTCCAATCAGCCCCTGTAATTGTACAAAGTGAGCACCTAACTCAAGGAAAACCAAGTCACAAGCCTGTCAATGACATTTTGACAGAGTCTAAGTGGAAGGAAAGAATAGATACCTTGGGTCAATCAGATTCCTTTTCCCCATGATCTTAAGGAGTAAATACCCAGAGAGTAGGAAGGCCAGTTACCATAAATGCAGAAATGGCACCATGACAGAATGGTCATGACTAGCCAAAGTCATGAGCAAACCAAAATCATGGCAACACATTAGCATTAAAAGGGAGAAGACAGTGGTTGCCCCGCAGGAGCAAAGATGTTCCAGTGAGGCTGTAAAGCCTGTGGGAAGCCTGAGGAGTCTCAGAATAACTTTTCCATACTGCTTCATTCGGCACCAGCCCATGTATGTCCTCCCAACCGTTTCCCAAAAGGAAAATAAAGAAGTTTGCTGCTTTCCTAATAGTAAAAATAAAACATCATAAAACAAACTAAATATTTAAATACAAGGAAGTTTTTTTTAAAAAACACTGCAACACTAATAATGTGTTGTTGAGTAACTATTAGACGTCTCCTTACACATGTATTAATGATTTTTCATGGATGGCTTGTAGCTTGCATTTTTTTAACTTAAATGTCATGAACACATTTTCATGCTCATAAATATAGCTTTGTAGCATTACTTCTCCTGGCTCATAGTATTCCATTGTGTCCGTATTCCATAACCTCTAGCAGAAATGCCCTCATGATAGACATTTATATTGTTTCCAATTTAACTCTACAATAAGTAATGGGGCAATAAATCTGCTTGAACGTTCTAAATATCTTATAACATAGTTTTATTTAATTGTCTAATTATTTTCTTAAGATTTTAAAAGTGGAATTACTGGAACATTGGGACAAGTGATATATGCTTTTACTTTTGCTTCAGTAATAGCATTATTAATAGCAAATTACATTTCATAAGATTCAGATTTTTCTTAAATCATTGTTAACAAAAAGCATTGATCTGTTTCCAATCAAATAAGGCAAAGAATGCTATCTCATTCCTGTTTTAATTTGATCATTAAATTTCATTTAAATTATCATTAAATGATCATTTTCTTTGATCATTACAGATATTTTTGACCATTTGTATTTCTCCTCTTGTGAAGTATTTGTTCATAAACTTTTCCTACTTTACTATTAAATTGTTGACTTTTAATACTGATTTGAAGAGTCATTTACAAATTAAGATCATTAACACTTTGCCTAGCATATATGTTGCAAATATTTTTCAAGTAACTTGTTTGCCTTTTAAACTATGTTTACAGTCAAAAGTTTAAAAGAATGTATGAAAGTGAAAGTGAAGTCGCTCAGTCGTGTCCGACTTTTTGAGACCCCATGGACTGAAGCCCATCAGGCTCCTCCATCCATGGGATTCTTCAGGCAAGAGTACTGGAGTGGGTTGCCATTTCCTTCTCCAGGGGATCTTCCTGACCCAGGGATTGAACCCAGGTCTCCCGCATTGTAGGCAGACGCTTTACCGTCTGAGCCACCAGGGAAGTCATAAAGAATGTATACTCAGAGCTATCAACATTTTATTTTATGATTCCTGGTTTTCTTATCATACTTAAAATAGCCTTTCCAAGAATATAAAAATATTCATTTTAACTTCTTTTAGTGTACTTACACATTCACTGTTTATATATTTGAGGCATATGGAATTTATTTTGATATGATTACACTAGATACCACACTGATAGAGTTATCTTAGCACCACTTACTAAATAATGTATTGTTTTTCCACTGGTTGACCTAAAATGCTACTTTTTATCATGTACTAAATTCCATGAAACATTGGAGAAACTGTGGACTTAATGGTAAAGCAGTTTGATTCTGGAATTATAAAAACTTATGTTCACATTAACTAAAACTGTATAACTTTGGACAGCTTACTAAATCTATTGTCTACGCCTCAGTTTCCTTGTCTAAAATGTGGAGATAATAATGCCTCCTAGGACCATGTGAAAATTAAGTGATTAAAAAGTATACAAGGACTTCCCTGGTGGTCCAGTGGTTAAGACCTCATGCTTTTACTGCACGGGACATGGGTTTGATCCCTGGTCAGGGAACTAAAATCCCTCACTCCAAGTGGCAGGGCCAAGTAAAATAAAATTATTAAAAAAAAAAAATAGTATGCAGAAAACTTAGCCAAGCACCTCTTATTAAGAAAGTTTCAGTAAAATTAGTTACTAGTTCTACTTGGGTTTATTACTGAATTTTCTTTTCAGTCCTATCAATCAGCATATTCTTGTGCCAGAATCTTAATTTTAATGATTATGTCTTTATTATATAGTTTCATATCCATCAAAGCAAGTGTCTTGCATTAATTCTTTTCTTAGAATTACCCTGGACTTATTACATAATTATTCTTTAGAAAATAGTTACCTTCCTTGTAGTAACTTGAATGTTATAATTAAAACAATAGTAATTACTTAATTTCTCTGAGCTTCCACTTAAACATATACAAATTGGGTATAATCCCTACTTATATTTTTTGCGAGGGTTAGGTGTTAATGTAAACAAATTGCCTAATACAGTGTCTGAAGCATAGGTAGTCCATAGTTGATAATATTGTGACTATTGTAATCTTGACCTATCATCTGTCATGATATTCAGGCAAATTATAAAGACCTCATGCTTTAGAAAGTGGCAGACAAAATGCTGGATTGACAATGACTATTGTATAGAAATATACTCTAATAGTAAGCTTAAACTGAATTAAACCAAAAGACTCTTAAAGTGTATACAACCAGAAATGCAGGGCTAGTAGTACAGGGGCTGTCTTTTATACAATAATTAGAGAAACATTTCTGGTAGAGAAGGGAAAGAATGGGCATTGCAGCTTCCATTACTCCACTGGGTCCAAGACAAAATAAAACCTTGGTGCTGAAACTGCAAACATCTCAGGAGTGTTTTACAGATCTTTCACATTAGGGTATGTGTGTAGGGCACAGATGAAGGATGATGTGACGGTTTGTGACCTTTTAGGATACTACAGCCTGAAAGGTAAATGAAAGTATGCACAGTTTTAAGGATGGATTAAAACTTGAAATGACTTTGAGAAAATCGATCAAGGAGCCATTTCCTGAGAGTAAGAGATCTCAGGAATAATGAAAATGACTAGATTTTCCTTCTTTCCTCCCTTCCTATCTTGCTTTCTGTCTTCCTTCCCTCTTTTTCTCACTTATTCATTCAACAAGTAGGGCTTCCTCTGACAACCCACTATCTGTCATTAAGAAAATAGAAAATATTTACCATCATCCTTTGTTTCTGACAGAAGAGAGAGGAAAGAATTTCAGAACTCTAGTTGAGATAAATATCAGGTATATTATTAGTTTTAATAAGCTTTCCAGGGGAAAGGAGTTTCTCATCCCAACTACCCACACAAAATACCTAAAATACAGTATCTTATCACTATGAGCATAAGTCTACGAGTTAAGAAGTAAAAAAGCAGAAATAAGAAACAAATACCAAACTCCTTTTTTTTGGTAATTTTCTATTTTTGCAAATGCATTATAATCAACTGATGTCAGAATGAAAGAGCTTAGAATGCCTATGATACACTGCATAATATGCCATCTGGGCAAATCTGAATGTTTCAGGCAGTCACCTTTCTTTTTGGTTCTGAGGTTATGTTCATGAAGAGAACTGCAGTTGGTATCACATTGCACAAGCTCCCGGAGCTGAGAGAGAATAATGACACGAATCAATAATGCTGTCTGGGAAATGGCTTAGAATAAAATATTACAGAAGGGCACGAACATCACCCAAGGGGAGACTTCAGCGTTGATTAAATATGGCTGCCTCAGCTCTCTTCCACACAGTGACAGATGGAGAAGGAGTGCTTACTTTGGCTTTTGCTGCATTTTTTTGAACTAGGGTTACTCAGGTAGCATGAAAACAGGGCAGTGCATGCCAGTTCAGTTACTTTGCTGCACTTGGCTGCCCCCTGAAGGCCCAAACTGAACACACAGGCAGAGAATTCCCTCATCACACCAACAAAACCCATAGCTGACCGTAAGTTTCAAACGCTGATTCCTTTCAAAGTATCCTTGTGAAAAGAAATTAACAAAATAAAGCATTCACATAGAGTTCTCCTTTTCACCAACCCCCATACCCCAAAGGAAATAAAAAGGATAACTCATTTGTCTAAGTTAACAAAGTATGTTAAATAATACATGAAGAATTCACAAAACAGACTAAAAATTAGAATTCAAAGACTATCTAGATAAATGTCAATGTTAAATCATATTTGAATGCATAAAAAAGAATGAACATGCATTTGCACTCCCAGTGTCAATAAATTTTTCTAATTTCCTCTATGTGTAAATTACCAAGTTTTGAAAAATATACCATGCCATTCCAGAAAAAGAAATGTAATATTCTCCCTCCATTCCATCTAATTCTATGAACTTATCATAGTGCTATGCTTTAAAAAAATATATCCTACTGACTTATTTTGGCCTTTCATAGAGCCCAAATTTAAAAAGAGAAACTTATTTTATCCATGGAGTAAAAAGTGTGGGTGGCGGAGGCCTTCAGTAGTCTGGGCACTGAATTTCCTCTGTGTGTGAATGCCTGTGTCTCTGGGTGCCCTGGTGATTGGAGACACAGGTCCAAAAATGCTTGCTGCCTACTCAGCTCTGTTATAAACTTGATTGAAACCATTAGCTAGAATGTAATGAATTCCATGTGTCAGTCTTCTTTGGCATTTTTTTTTAAAGATGGGGTTTTTAGAACACATAATTGTGATAAATCCACTCTGGATAATTTATGTTTTTCTTTTTCTTTTTTTTAACTAGGAGCCCTTCCGCATACAAATTTTAAACAAATGAGTATTTACATATCCACTGTTGGTTGTAAGTCCTGCTTTACAAATTTACAGTTTTGGCTACTTTTTCCAATATCTTACTCCTTGGGAATTAGTGAAGTAGGAAGACAGATTAACTTCTTCAGGACACTGAAATCTAAACACTTTTTTCTGATAATTAGGCATATTTGAAACTCTTCCTCAAATATTGCATTCCTTTAGATTTTTCTATTAGAAAGCATTTTGGGGCTATCAGTCTAATTCTCCAAAACTCAAGCTTAACATTTTCATGTTCTAAAAGCAGTCTATTTTAAATAAATTACCTTTATTCAAAAGTTTCTTTTAGCCAGTATCATAAATGAAAACTGAAGAATAATCTACTAGAATTTGAAAATACTGAAAGATCCTAAATCTAAATTAAATTGGCCACTCTTTAAAGTTGTGAATTCAGATAATTAGGTAAATATAGTAACCTGAATCTAACAAAAGATTTTCCCCAAGGGTACAGTTATGTTCCTTTAAAATCTGTCAATAAAAAACAAAGGAAGTATCAATCTCTCTTGGATAATGTGCATTATCCATTCTTTAGAATCAGACATTCTGGGGGGAAAAAAATAGTAACTAAAAGCCAATTTCCCCTCATTTAAAATGGAAAAAATTAAAACATGCTATAACCCCCACCCATCAATTAAATTATTAAAGTGCAATAATTCCTATATATAAGTAAAAAAACTAGTACAGTAGAATATAATATGTTGAAAACATCACTTCCTAATTACTGAACAGTTAACTTTGCTGTTAATACACAGTTGCTTTTTAGATTACCATGACTTTCCTTAACACCACCACCTTTATACATCAATTATATTTGGATATATAACAATTTTATTTAAAATATAACATGAATCTTTCCTCACACACGTGAGTTTGGGGAAACATTTTTTTTTCCTTTAGGAATATATCTAAGTAACCTTGAACTAAGGAAATGAGCATATTTTGTTATTGAAAGCCAGGAAGCATTGTGAGAAAATGCTAATGGGAGAACTTGGGCAGAGTGACCCAATAACTCAATAGGCTGCCTCACTGGGAACTTATTTCCCTTTTACTGGAGAGCAGCAAGCCCAAGCTGGACAACTTTGTGATTGTGATAGCACATGGCCACTGCCATCTGTCTTAGTTTTCTGAAGCTGCAGTAACAAATTACCACAAGCATGGTGGCTTAACAAGAAAATATTATTTTCTCACAGTTCTGGAAGCCAGGAGTCTGAAATCAAGGTGTCAGCAGGGTAGGTCCTTCTGAGGCTCTACAGAGAATCTGTTCTACTTTCCCTCCTAGTTTCTGGTGTGTGTGCTAAGTCACTTCTGTCGCGTCCGACTCTTTGCAACCCTAAGGACCGTAGCCCGCCAGGCTCCTCTGTCTGTGGGATTCTCCAGGCAAGGATTCTAGAGTAAGCTGCCATTTCCTTCTCCAGGGGATCTTCCCGACCCAGAGACTGAACCCATATCTCTTAATCTCCTGCATTGGCAGGCAAGCTCTTTACCACTAGTGCCACTTGGGCAGTTTCTGGTGGCTGCTGGCAACTCTTAGCATCCCTTTACAGACACAGCTGCTTCATCTCTGCTGCTGTCTTTACGTTCCCTCTTCCCTTCTCTTCTCTTCAAAGGACAGTTGTCATTGGATTTAGAGCACACCCTAATCCATGATGACCGTATCATGAATTCCTTAACTTAACTACAGATTCAAAAACCCTTTTCCCAAATAAATTCAGATTCCTAGATACTGGGTGGACATATCTTTCTTGAGCAATGGGGGTCACCATTCAATCCACTGTATCCTCTGAGCTTGTATGGTAACATCTCAGCTCTGCTGGCTATCACAATTACTGGGGCTGGGCAGCCATTGGCCACATGTCTTCAGCCACTGCCTCCATCACGATTGTCATCTGCTGAATAAAGGGAGGGAACAGAACTCCATTTACATCTTCACTGCAGACAATTTGATGTAACTTATTCTGTAAGATTTCTTTATGCCACCACAGCCTACATCTCTAAAAATGAAAGTCAGGGGCCAAAGAGCTTTCCTAGGAGTAACCCTGTGGCAGGTTAGGATGGAACATGCGTCAAGAATTTCTGTGGTATTTTTTACTTCCTTGCCTAGAAACTGCTTTTAATGCACCTTCATTGAAGTGCTCTCACAGAAATTATTCTAATTGAGAAGTCGAGTTTGGAGAATAAAACAAGGAGTGATCCAAACAAATGGTATGTTTGATGGCTCACTAGATTTTGTTGTGCATGCACGTGCTAAGTCGCTTCAGTCATGTCCAACTCTTTTCAATCCCATGGACTGTAAACCCCAGGCCCCTCTGTCCATGGGATTCGCCAGACAAGAATACTGGAGTAGGTTGCCATTTTCTCCTCCGGGGGATCTTTCAGACTCAGGGATCTAACCTACATCACTTATGTCTCCTGCATTGGCAAGTGGGTTCTTTACCACTAGCGCCACCTGGGAAGCCCCCGATTTTGTTGCTTACAGCTAAGAGTAAAGTTCGAGCACTTAGGCCATAGCCCATCAAGAAATCAAACCAACAAACTTTGACCCAGTTTTTATTCTTGTGAAAAATAAAATTAATTCATGCTTCTTACATATGTGGGCAGATTGGGAGTTTATACAATTTTATAAGCATACATTCGTGTTTGCATACGTCTTGTGTACAACTTACAAACACATATTCCTGGATGTTGTCGTCAAAGTGTTTGCTCTTATCAATTGAGTTTGCAGTTCTGCAATTTCCCCACCCCCTGTTCTTTCTTTTCCTCTTTTTTATTTTTTTAAGTAAAGTTTTCTTTCAAGTCCTCTACTGTTACCGTATTTCGGCCATCAAAGTCCCCTCCTAGCCATTTTCATTTACCTTGTGACTCTGACCCTTTGTGAAGCTGAGCATTTTCAGAGTAAACCGATCCTGCAGGTCCCCAAGGATGTTATTCTCATTTATTCACTCAGCCCTTTGAATGGAGCAGCACTCACTTGGCAGCCGTTCAGCAGACCAAGATTCAAAGAGCACACAATCCTTTTTCTTCCAAGGGCCTTTCAAAACCCAGTCCAAGGTTTGTCGAGGAGCTTTAATGGATGTCAGTCATTTAGCATGTTACATTTCATTCATGGCTGCCAGGGAACGTGATGAGTAGAGAAGGAATAAAAGAAAACAGGCAGACAATGGGGCTAAGGGATAATTTTCTGAGGCTTTTGTGACGTGACATTATAGAGGGCATTTTTGAGCTGCCATTACTCACAGTGGAGACTTAAGATAGAGGAGGTAATAATGTGCTTGTATCTAAAGCCCCACCAAAGCCTCCCAAACAACTTCAGAACCAGGCTTTCAGGAAACTGGGGATCAGTTTGAAAGGTGGGTGCTGTGGATGTAAGACAGCTGTTTGGTGAGGCCCTACTGTCTCCCCAGGTGGGTGATGGAGTCCCCTTTGTGCCATCTGCTTGGTCACCTCTGACAGCTGGCGCTCCCTTTCTGAACATCAAAATGTTTGGGGACAGTCTCTGGGGACTGGCAGTAAGACAGGGAAGCTGAGTGACAGTCCCAGGGGGCAGAGAAGGGGGAAAGGAGGCGAGGACTCGGGACTGCATACCTCTGTACCTGCCAACTGGTGTGTCACAGACGGGCTAAAATTACTGGCTATTCAATATTCTGATTAAAGAGAGTCTTTCATTTGAGGCTTTAAAAAAAATCCAGACTGAAATCTAAACCTTCTAGAAAGTTACCCACCCCCCATCCAATTTTTTTAACTCCGGGATAATCAACATTTGAGGGGGAAATGATAAAAAGGTACAGGGAGAAACACTTTGTTACTGGCTCCAGGCCATAAATTGTTCTGGGATTTTTCTTTCTTTTCTGCTTTTTCTCTAGGGTCTGACAGCCATGTTATGAACTTACTTGAAACTACTGCTATCAGATTTAATCTGACTTACCTTACACACACACACACACACACACACACACTTACACACACTCACCTACCAGGTTGATGGCATTTTTTTTTTTTAAATGAGTAGCATCAACTGATTAAAAAAGATACCAGTGTTCCCCCAGTGCACTTCATTTTTTATTAGTTTCACAATTGCATTGAAATCCCTTTAAATTATAGAGTTCATGAATTATGCCTGTGTCAGGCAGCATCAGAACTATGTCTTTATGGCTCTTGGATTCCACAGAGGCTGTTGTGGTTTGAAAATAACAGAACAATGTGCTGCTGCTTCACCAGCCGGTTAATGACTTGCCCCGTGGTTAAAGGCCCCAAACCACACGGGGCAAGCTGAGCTGAGCCACTCAGGCCAGGGCTGCCCGGCGGAACAGCACAACAATAGGAAAACATTCTGTGTTCATTATCCAATTCGTGCTGAGCTGATTTTTTTGAAGCTTTATTAATAATTTCTCCATAGTTTATGCTGTCCTGTTTGTTTTACAAAAAGAAAAGACACTGTAAAGCTGCGGAGTCAGCAAAGAGCAATGCACAGAAAAAAGTTAAAAGGCCAGACCTAACCCCAAAAAACCTTAAGCTCTGGACTGAAGATCAGCTGCGGGTGGTGCGGGGACTTAAAAAAAAAAATTGTGCCACTCTGTTAGAAGAAGAAAAATAAGAGAAGAAGAAGGAGGGAGGGAGGAATCAAGAGACAATCTCAACTCCACAGTGTCTGTTTCTCAATTCATAAATACATGACCTGGTAAAGCATGAATGCAGGGTTTACACTGAAGACCACAATAGTCAGTGAACACATGCCTCCAAGCCTCAGAGAACTGGATAAAGATAGATGCTGACAAAAGTGCATTTTAGTATTTTACAATTTTTATTTCATATTGGCATTTTAATCTTTTTAAACATTGTTTCTACTGTACAATCCCCAAGAAAATACACATGCATCTGCAACAGTTATTTGCTGTGATCTAATATTACACCTCTTCATGGGAAATAGATGTGGAAACAGTGGCAGACTTTGTGTTTTTGGGCTCCAAAATCACTGCAGATGGTGATTGCAGCCATGAAATTAAAAGACGCTTACTCCTTGGAAGGAAAGTTATGACCAATCTAGATAGCATATTCAAAAGCAGAGACATTACTTTACCAACAAAGATCCATCTAGTCAAGGCTATGGTTTTTCCAGCAGTCAGAGTTGGACCGTGAAGAAAGCTGAGTGCCGAAGAATTGATGCTTGTGAACTGTGGTGTTGGAGAAGTCTCTCGAGAGTCCCTTGGACTTCAGTGACATCCAACCAGTCCATCCTAAAGGAGATCAGTCCTGGGTGTTCTTTGGAAGGAATGATGCTAAAGCTGAAGCTCCAATACTTTGGCCACCTCATGCAAAGAGTTGACTCATTGCAAAAGCTCTGATGCTGGGAGGGATTGGGGGCAGGAGGAGAAGGAGACAACAGAGGATGAGATGACTGGATGGCATCACTGACTCGATGGACGTGAGTCTCAGTGAACTCTGGGAGTTGGTGATGGACAGGCGTGCTGCGATTCATGGGGTCGCAAAGAATCGGACACGACTGAGCGACTGAACTGAACTGAACTTGGAAGGAAAGTTATGACTAACCTAGACAGCATATTAAAAAGCAGAGACATTACTTTGCCAACAAAGGTCCGTCTAGTCAAGG
>NW_011494770.1:7979619-7980185 GCF_000754665.1 Bison bison bison
GTTGGACCGTGAAGAAAGCTGAGTGCCGAAGAATTGATGCTTGTGAACTGTGGTGTTGGAGAAGTCTCTTGAGAGTCCCTTGGACTTCAATGACATCCAACCAGTCCATCCTAAAGGAGATCAGTCCTGGGTGTTCTTTGGAAGGAATGATGCTAAAGCTGAAGCTCCAATACTTTGGCCACCTCATGCAAAGAGTTGACTCATTGCAAAAGACTCTGATGCTGGGAGGGATTGGGGGCAGGAGGAGAAGGAGACAACAGAGGATGAGATGGCTGGATGGCATCACTGACTCAATGGACATGATTTTGAGTGAACTCCGGGAGTTGGTAATGGACAGGGAGGCCTGGCGTTCTGCGAGTCATGGAGTTGCAAAGAGTCGGACACGACTGAGCGACTGAACTGAACTGAATGTTGCTACTGCTGCTGCTGCTGTCACTTCAATCGTGTCCGACTCTGTGCGACCCCATAGACGGCAGCCCACCTGGCTCCCCCATCCCTGGGATTCTCCAGGCAAGAACACTGGACTGGGTTGCCATTTCCTTCTCCAATGCACGAAAGTGAAAAGT
>NW_011494770.1:7980285-8012260 GCF_000754665.1 Bison bison bison
ATTCTCCAGGCAAGAACACTGGACTGGGTTGCCATTTCCTTCTCCAATGCACGAAAGTGAAAAGTGAAAATGAAGTCACTCAGTCCTGTCTGACCCTCAGCAACCCCATGGACTGCAGCCCACCAGGCTCCTCCATCCATGGGGTTTTCCAGGCAAGAGTACTGGAGTGGGGTGCCATTGCCTTCTCCGAACTGAATGTTACACCTTCATAATTTCGGTATAGAACAAACGTTAACCTTCACATCTTACTCTGTCTCCAGGACACCTTTTCCCACACAGAGCACAAGGCAACAGTCTGGCTGATGTGTGTCACTCTAGATTGTGAACCATTGCAGTGAGAACCAGAAATACACCTGGGAGAAATATTTCTGCTACAGTTGTTGAATGTGACTTTGATTTAAACGTGTTCTACTGTTACTCATCTACTGACTTTGTCCCTATTTTTAAAAATTAAGAGATATCAGGAAGCAGTCTCTCAGAGCTATCTGAGGTGCTGTCTCCCAGACTGCAGTCCTCATTTCGCCCCCAAATAAAACTTAACTTGCAACTCTTTTAGAAAAGATAAGAGAGAGATGGCAAAGGAAAAAGGATGTAAGATGTAAAAATCTAAGTGTAGAGTGGGAGTGTGTGTGTGAGTGTGTGTCTGTGTGTGTTGGAGGGAGCCTCACCTTTAGGGAACCTATGACACCACAGAAAGCGAAGAACTGAAGAGCCTCTTGATGAAAGTCAAAGAGGAGAGTGAAAAAGTTGGCTTAAAGTTCAACATTCAGAAAACTAAGATCATGGCATCTGGTCCCATCACTTCATGGCAAATAGATGGTGAAACAGTGGAAACAGTGACTGACTTTATTTTTCTGGGCTCCAAAATCACTACAGATGGTTATTGCAGCCATGAAATTAAAAGACGCTCACCTCATGTGAAGAGTTGACTCATTGGAAAAGACTCTGATGCTGGGAGGGATTGGGGGCAGGAGGAGAAGGGGACGACAGAGGATGAGATGGTTGGATGGCATCACTGACTCGATGGACATGGGTTTGGGTGGACTCCAGAAGTTGGTGATGAACAGGGAAGCCAGGCATGCTGCGGTTCATGGGGTCGCAAAGAGTCGGACACGACTGAGTGACTGAACTGAACTCTCTCCGCAAAGGAATAAAATTATTCTGAGTGGGTTATCATCAGAACGAAGAAGGACTTTCATTACTAAAGAAAAAATTTTGCCTGAGACCCTATGTTTCTTAGAGGAAGTAACCAAAAAATATTGCTATAGATTCTACCTTGATTCCAAAGGACTTTGCAGCCCTGACCAGCTTATTTTACTGCTCTGACAAGTGGGCACACAAACCTGCCCACACCCCCAGCAGCCAGCAGCTAGCTATTATTGTCTCAGCCTGTGGGTGACCATTTTAATTGTCAGAAAAGTATTTTATTCTGTGAGCCCAAACTTACCACCCTGTGACTAACCCCATTCATCTTTAGTTCTGGAACTCTGCTGAAAAATCAACCTCCTCTTCTGTAGAACAGACTTTGAAATTTTAACGCAACTTGTCATTTTTCAGGTTAAATGAACACATTCCTCCAGGTATTCCTTATATGATACGGTTTCCAGACACTTTACCATCCTTCCTTTGAACACAGTCCAGTTTGCTGTCGGCTTCTCCACTAAAATGTGGTGTCCAGGACTCCATACAGCACTTCCTGTGTGCCTGGCAGTGAAGGAGGTTAGGCTAATAATTCCCTTAATGTGTACACTATGGTGCAATTAATAGAGGATATGACTGAGTTCGGTGTTTAGCATTAAGCCACACTCTTGGGTTACATGAACTTGTGTTAAAACCTAAAATATTTTTACACTTATTACCAAATCAGATTTTTATCACTGTAAACCCAGAGATTGATGATCTGAATTTAAATGTAAGTTTTTTGTCCTTTATACTGTTACATTTCAGCTTCTTTGTTCTTAAAAATCTTCCTTATAAAATACTGTTGGCACATTTCTTTTTGCTTTCCAAGTCATTAGCTAATCCTTTTCATTTTGTATCACTTGCAATTTTGATAAAACTTCCTTCTTTGCCCAAGGCATTGAATAAAGAAAAGAGTGAGTGCCATTACAGATGAAGGATTCAATGAAGTACCTGATACCTAGCATTCAAAAAACGTTAGTTATTCTCTTTAAAACTCTTCAGAGTCCTTCCTCTGATAAGTATCAATTCCCTCTCTCATGAACACAACCAATACAGGCTTAAAAAACATACACACACACACACACAAAAAGCAGAAATATTAGAGAGGAAAGAGAACAACCAGAACATGAAAAGAAAGATGCAATAAATTAATTTTCCATTAGGACAGCCACATGGACACTCCCATTGTCAGTTCCTGCTATCAGTCGGGAGCCTAGTCCACCTTCTGCCCTCAGGGTTCCCTCTAAGATGTGTGCCCATATGCTCCTGATTTTCCAACCCCACAACACAACATATAAAGCAAGAATGAGTAAATGATTTAGAGTGTAAGTCCAAGGTTTTGCATTTTATTTTAATAAAAAAAATGCTCTCATCATGTCTGTATTAGTAAAATGGAGGTCCAAAAGGAGGGGTCTAAGAATTACAGGTATCCTCTACTCTTCAAAAGTTCTCTTTAGACTACTTCACTTTCACAAAAAAAAGATAGTGTTAGTTGCTCAGTCGTGTCCAACTCTTTGCTACCCTATGGACTGTAGTCTTCCAGCTCCTCTATCCATGGAATTCTCCAGGCAAGTATACTGAAGTGGGTTGCCATTACCTTCTCCAGGGGATCTTCCTGACCCAGGGATCAAACCCAGGTCTCCTACATTGCAGGTAGATTCTTTACCATCTGAGCCACCAGGGAAGCCCCACTTTCACAAAAGACCTACATTAATACATATCTTCACTAACTTAAAGAAATACAAAGAAGATTTTTGCTTTTATGAAAAAAAGTGAAAATAGTGGTCAGTTTGTTTTGCCCCAAGCTGTTACAGAGGCCTCGACAGTGACTCTCCCAAGTTCCTTCCCTGGGAACTACCCCTAGCATCTCAGCATCAAGCCACCATAGCTTTGAACCGTGTCAAGGAGGCTCTCTGCTTTATCTTGATTTATTTTGTGCATGCTTTAGCAAGATGGGTCTTAAGGTAATTGCTTCTTCACTTTCGTTTTATGGAAGGGTTCAACTCAACTCTCTACTTTTGAATAATGGAGAAACCTGTATTTATTTATGCTTTAGGTAAATAACTATTCTTATTGTGGTGTGACAACAAACTACAGGATATTTCCTGCTTCTTAAGCGTTTACTTGAAACAAATTCCCTTCAATGCAATATCCCAAGTTTGGTACTATACATTTTGGAAAATATTATCAAAAAAAAAATGAAAACAACAGTACTGAAAATGGTAAGTGCTGTAACATTTTTATTATTTCTTCCTTCAGTGTATCTGCTTTTATTTTTTTGTTTATATACAATATATATAAATTGGCTTTATAATTCGTGTTTCTGGTATGCATTAAATAAATCCAAATAAAGGAGGGTTTTATAAATCAATATACTATATTTTCTTATCTATGTTCCCTAATGGCTGTATATGTTGTGGAGAAAGGCAAAGATAATAATCATTTTGTGGAAATTATAATTTGTAATATAGAAGGAATATAGGTTTTATATTTTTAAACTTATGGCCTCTTTTTAAAAGTCAAACATTATATAGCAGAATTAATTTAATCAGCACCCTAGAAGCAAATTGAAAAAGTAGATATTTGTTAATATGCATCCAAAAATAAATATAAAACTTACACTTCTACCAATTTCTTGTATTTTTTCCACTGTTTTAAGGTACTCAAGAAACTGATTTTTCAGAGACTAATCTTCTGTCTATAGCCATGTTTTCCATGTGAAAATAATTTTTATGTGGAAAAAGAAAGTTTAATCGTGCAACATTTGAATTCATCAAAGTGGCTTCTTGGCTTGTTAAAACATACGCAGGCATGTATGCACCCTCATGTTAAAGATTAGTAAAAATACAGGGCCAAGATATTTTTAAGAAGTCCCACAGCTGAAAGATATTGTAGAAAGGGCTCTTAATCATATCATGGGCCCTTTTCCCTATGTCATGGTGGAATTTCCACCTTTTCAACTACCTTAAGCAAGACATGTACCTGTTCTCCATGTACATCTACTGTTGAAGACCAGCCAGGTTCCCTGCTGCCACTGGAAGTTCACTAATCCTGAACCACTGCCTTATTCCCCTACCCTGGGGTCTTGCAGTTACTGAGGCTTCAGTAATGACAATGAGTGGAAAACAGGAGTCTTCACGGACCCAGGTCCTTCACCTCCACGATGATACCCTTCTGGGCCACCCTGGAGATAAAACACATGAGGTCCCTTTACTTAACTGTCATCTGCCATCACCTAATGTTTTTTGTGACTCTGGTTGATTCTTTTAATGTTAGCAGACACTAGATGCTTTTAATATTGCCTGGAGAATTCCATAGACACTGGAGCCTGGTGGGCTCAGTCCACGGATTCCCAGAGTCAGACAGGACTGAGCAACTAACACACTGCCAATGTTGGCTGGGAAAACTAATAAGAAAGAAATTTGTCCCAGTGAAAACACCTGACAAAAAAAATAATATTTTAAGTAGATGTCATTGCACCAGGGGACTGTTTTGATTTTGTAAACTCTTTAAGGGAACAGAGGTACCAGCCTTTGTTAGCACTGCTTCTATAAATCTGTTTTAGTCTCATTGATAGTTATTTTTCTCGATTCCTATGTAAATACAATCCTTAGAGAATTAATTATTTATGTTTTGCTTTATGAGGATAAAAGGGTTATTTTTACATGACTTGACTTTTACTAATTCCTATACTCTAATTCTAACGTCTGTTAATCTAGAATTCAAAAATGTCTCCTATTATCCTTGTAAATGATTCCCACTTGCTTTTTTCACTTTTACTCATTCAAATATTCCCTTATCTTCATTTGATAAAAAACTATCGACCCACCCACCTTCAAAAATAAAATAAATAGATTACTTTCTGAGACTCTACAGAGCACAGAAGAGAATATTTTAATTTATTACTGACAATTCCATAATGAAGGTAAAATGTGTATGTTCCCATTACAGAATAGGATATTGTGCTTTTCTGAGACTGCACAGCTATAAGTTATGGTGCTAAGAGAGCAAGTACCATGCTGTCCAGAGTAATACTGATCCCCTTCTATGTTCCCTCAAACCAGCCTCTCAAAACTCCAGCATGAGCCCATATTTAAAATCAGCCTTCCTTAGTGCATAGAGAAGCCTAGTTCCATAGTCACAGTTCCCAGTGATCAGTCAGCCTCTACAGGAGAAATGCTCGTACTTTCCACTGATGTTCCCATGGATGTGTGTGTGTGTGTGTACGCACACACACACACACACACACAAACACTCATGTGAAAAAGAGGGAGAGAGAACTTGTTTTTATATAATTCACGTGTATTGGCAGGAATTCAAGAAGCACCAAAAAAGATGGGGAAAGACCTCTATTTCTTTATTGCCAGAGGAAAAATATCATCCATGTTACCTTTAAGCCTGTATGAACATGACAATGTTAAACTCCCCCTGCCCTTTTTCTAACATGCATTCCATTAGGCCATCTTAAAATTTATTCTAACTACAGCACTGTACTTTGAGGCATTATTGTGTATTTGTAATTAAAGGGTTTACTGCTTTGGCAATTATAGGGAGAATCTGAGCAAAAAACTATATTCTACAGAAGACACAAATTATAGTAGTGACCACTTGTACATTGATTTAATCTAGACCTCAAGAAGAGCAACAGACTTTAAAATATCAAACTTTTTTTGCATAGTAAGGAAGATCAAATATGCACTGTATACAATAAAATCTGAGAAGATGTTAGTATAATGTTGGCAAACTATAGCTATGATAGTGACAGGATATAGCTACTATTTGTAAGAATAGGTTCTATATTCTTTTAATTCGTTTATTTTTATTGGGTTCTATGCAGCTTGTCATCAGCAGAATATCAGTAAATGGTAAGAAAATGACATCTTGCCATATAATTAAGTGTCATTCTAAATTCTACTCATTGCTAGATGGAATTCTTTCACACTGGAAAGCATTTAATAGCATCTCCTTGATCTGTGTGTAAAAAAATATGGCATTGAGTAGCTCATCCAAGAAAACATACATAACAAGTATCTGAGCCAGACCTAAACCAGGACTTCTGATTTCAAATCCTGAGTGCTTTTCCACTGCAGCTGCTGCTGCTAAGTCACTTCAGTCGTGTCAGACTCTGCGACCCCATTGATGGAAGCCCACCAGGCTCCCCCGTCCCTGGGATTCTCCAGGTAAGAACACTGGAGTGGGTTGCCATTTCCTTCTCCAATGCATGAAAGTGAAAAGTGAAAGTGAAGTTGTTCAGTTGTGTCCAACTCTTAGCAACCCCATGGACTGCAGCCCACCAGGCTCCTCCGTCCATGGGATTTTCCAGGCAAGAGCAGGCTCATGTAAAACTTCAAGATACACATTTCAAACAGGATATGCAATTTGGAAAATTTACTTTAAATTATAACCTTATGCTCTGATTACTTTCCATCAGTATTTATCTTTGTATGTTTCTCTGTCCTGAGCGTTGCCTCTTTTGGATCACTGTTATCTGATTTTTCTAAGCATTCCTGTGTCTTTCACTCTATCTCTATAAAGCCTTTCCACTTTTAGACCTTATCTCTACTTTTATTTTATTCTAAGATTTTTTTTTTCTTTTTTGCTTTTCGGAAAATTTTAAGTAACCTGGCTTTATTATCAAGAACTTGGATGCTTCTTACATATTCCAGATAACTTAGAATTATCTTTGAACTTGATTTCCTCTTTATAATTTTTATCAAGTTACCTAAGCCCTTTAATCCTTGTGAATATCTGTTCTGAAATTTTCTTTGTAGGCTGTGAGAATCCTGTAGGCAAAAAAAAAGGTGGGGGTGGGGATGAGTGTGGTTAGGATAAAGAACAAGACTCTGGCATGTAATCAATAGGATTCAGTGGATAAGCAGAATTTCCGATTGTTATATCAGTTTTAAACCAAGTTATGTGTTGCCCAGTTCTGGAAGTTTCATTCTTCCAACATGTTTGAACTATTCTCTGGCACAGAAGTCAGTGCTTTGAGATCAGAACAAAAACCAGCAGAGTTTATGGTGTGGTAGTCTCAGATCCCCAGAGATTCTGATAGAGACACACAGCACTTAAAAGGCAAAGGATTTGCTCCACTGGATGTATTAAGGCTTATAAATATAATATTACCATGCAAAGATAGCCAGTATTTTAGATTTTGATACTTTAGCTGTTTTAGAATTAGAAATAGTGAAGAATTTTGAAAGAGACAAAGCCAAGTTCAAATTCTATTAACACTAGAGCCATTGCTTACTAGCCTTGTCTCCTTAAAGCTTTGTTTAACTTTCTGAGCCTCATCTGTAAACGTTCAAGGATTGTTTTGGCAAAATAATTTATACAAAGTGCTAGCATGTAATGGGTTCCCAGTGAGTGATATGATGATGATGATGGTGACAATTACAATGACAATGATGATGTTACTGAGATCTCTCATTGATTAAAGGAGGAGGGAGAGAAAACCAAGCTTTGGGGTGTATCTTAATAGCATATATGACTAATGTAAAATAACTTCTAACTGAAAATTGTAATGGGAAACAATTTAGAAATGAGATTGGTGTTTCAGTAAATAAGTTTTCTAGGAAAATAAAAGAAATTTGCTCTTAAAAGAAGATCCCAGGCATGAATATGATAAACCTAAAAATATGTATATTTGGCTTTGATGTAATAAATAATTGAAAAAAGCAATTTATGGAACTTTACTGAGATTTATTAGTTTGTTAAAATGTTTTCCCCAAAGTCTTTCATTTTGTAGCATATGATTTAAAAAACATAAAATCTCTTTTTTAATAATTCACCATTTGAAGTAAATGGGAATTAAGCAGAGTTTGAAGCAATTTGAATTTACTTCACAATGCAGTTTCCAGAGAGTTATTTGTCAAGTTTCATCCTACCACGTCTTCTTGTCTTGATGAGTTTAAATAGCAGATACTCCAGGGAGAATCTGAGTTCTTGTAAGAAAAGACATTCACATCCTCTGCGTTATGATCCATACATAGAAATGCTTATCCTCAGAGACAATTTTAGAATAAACAAAAAATCAGACTAAGGCAAGCAGGACAGCAAGCTCTTGTGGGAGACGAAACCAGTGAAACTCTCTGGCAAAGCTTTTTTAGATTTTTTAGTTATCAAAGCAAAGTTCTCTAGTGTTTCAGTGGGTCCCTTGTCTTGTTTATTTTGCTTAGTTAAAAGCCAGAGGTAACCCTACCAGCAATGGCACCCCACTCCAGTACTCCGGCCTGGAAAATCCCATGGATGGAGGAGCCTGGTAGGCTGCAGTCCATGGGGTCGCTGAGGGTCGGACATGACTGAGTGACTTCACTTTCACTTTTCACTTTCATTCATTGGAGAAGGAAATGGCAACCCACTCCAGTGTTCTTGCCTGGAGAATCCCAGGGACGGGGGAGCCAGGTGGGCTGCTGTCTATGGAATCACACAGAGTGGACATGACTGAAGAGACTTAGCAGCAGCAGCAATCCTACCAGCAGCCAGGCATCTCCCTATGTGTTCAGTGTCTCACTCACATTCCAGGGAAGAAGGGCCTTGGACCAGAGAGTCAGGGCTGGGGGTGGGGACCCTCTTGTACCCCTCCTTGATTCGACTTAGAATGGCTATCCCCAAGGTTGACACTAAAAAGAATGACAGATGACCTGTTCTGTTTGCTAAACCTAATGCTGTTATTCCTGTTATCCTGTATTTTTAATTTAAGAAGTTTTTAAATAATTATTCAAATCCAACAACATATTCCTAAAACCGGAAGTAGTGGACATTTTAATACAAACTGCAGTAAAGAGGTCTATTCTAGCTCCCTCACATGGGTCTTAAGTGTTGAATAGCAGCCTCCAAATTATTATTTCCTCTATCCCCACACACTTCTCTCTCTTGGTGCACTGCCCAGGTAGGCAGCCAGTACTAACTATCCAGTAACATGGCTTGTCGGGCCATGTAGAATAACATTTTCTTCCAAGCCTTGTAATCTTGCTCCTGCACATCTAAAGCTCCACCTCCAGCACATCGTGTCTCTTGGGAAAGCCACAGAGCCTCCGTGGCCAAGAGGCTTTTCTAAACCAAGACGAAGACGATGTGAAATTTCTGTTTGCTTATAGGCCACTGAACATATTCACACATTCCAGAAATTCTGCAGAAAATGAAAAGATGAAGTTTCCTCTGAATTACAAGCCAAATGTCTCCTCAAAGCTAATTTTCCTGGGTTGTTATGTTACATATGTTTGTAAAGACTGTGTTATGGGAATTAATTTATACATACCTCTGCTATCAAATTCAGTAGGTGTTATATTTCTTATGTGAACAAACGCAGAACTTTACATTTATTTGCATATTCTCTGCTCGGTATCTTGGTTTTACACATATATTGAATTCTCGTCTTTATATTTAGCCCTACACTCAGTCTTATTTTAGACATGAAAACAGAAGTCCAGAAAAATAAGTTATCACATTAAAATTATGGTTTTGATTGGATGCTACGAATGATGCTTTAAATGTGATCTTTGAAGATGTCTCACCCTGAAACTGTTTTGTTTTGTTTTTTCTTCTTTTTCTTCAATTGCCAGTGATTTCTTGTAAGTGATACATAGGTAAAGGTCATGTTATTGGGTTACTGAGTTCTTGAGGGGAAGGTGGCAGATGGAAAAATACTGTGTTGTTTTGGTCTTCATAGGCCAGCTGCAGAGTGAAAAAGGAGAAGGGAAAATTACTATTGTCCTGACATGCAAATCAGTAATTGGTAATGTTTTGGTTCTATTGTGGGCTTCCCAGGTGGCACTAGTCTTAAAGAACCCGCCTGCCAAACCAAGAGACTTAAGAGATGCGAATTCAGTCCCTGAGATGGGAAGATCCCCTGGAGGAGGGCGTGGCAACCCACTCCAGTATTCTTGTCAGAGAATCCTATGGACAGAGGAGCCTGGCGAGTTACAGTCCAGGGGTTCACAAAGAGTCAGACACGACTGAAGAGAATTAGTGCACACACATGGTGTCATTCTCTACAGAATTCAGGGGACACTGAGCATCTCATGTACTGTTCCAACTAACTTGGTGGCTTCCTCATCTTTGCTCAACTTTCTCTTTACCTCGTATACAGATTTATTTGTAAAATTATTAATATGTGAATTTATTTGCATATTCTCTTCTAGGTACCTTTATGCAAAGTATACCCCACCCTGTGACTTAGAGTACTCTGGGACAGGCCTCCCAGCCCATCACATTTGTATGAACAGAATCACATTTATCATCCTGCAGCAAATACAGCTTAAAAGAACACATTCTTCATTGCTGTGATTGGTGGTAGTTTAGTCGCTAAGCCATGTCGGACTCTTGCAACCCTATAGACTGTAGCCTGCCAGGCTCATCTGTCCATGGGATTTTCCAGGCAAGAATACTGGAATGGGTTGCCATTTCCTTCTCCAGGGAATCTTCCCAACCCAGGAATTGAACCCAGATCTCCTGCACTGCCGGCAGATTCTTTACCGACTGAACTAGGAGGGAAGCCCAGAGGTGTGAGTAACCTTTTCCCAATTTACTAACCTAATGAATCAAGATGTCCGTACCACTGAATGTCTTCTGGTACAGAGCACACGTGTTTGCTTCCTTTTTCTTTCAATTCCTGCAAATTTTAGCTATCTATAATTTTTTTCTGCCCCCATTCAACTCAACAAATATAAATGCCACATTTCACAGATGAACGTATGTAAAACACATTCGCTATGCTCTCAAACACCAGTATCACAGGCCTCCAGGCAGTGAAAGTGAAATCCCTCAGTCGTTTCCGACTCTTTGCTACCCCATGGATTGCAGCCTAAGAGGCTCCTCTGTCCACGGGATTTTTCAGGTGAGAATACTGGAGTGGGTTGCCATTTCCTTCTCCAGGAAATCTTCCCGACTCGGGGATCAAACCCCAGTCTCCCGCATTGTAGGCAGACGTTTTACCGTCTGAGCCACCAGGGTGAAGTAGACGGTTTCTGGTTTTATTTCTCTCCTGGTGGAAGCCTGTGTGAAGCCACAGGACTCCTTATCCCATTCTCCTTCAGCTTCCGGGAATACAATGATAGCTGAGCTTACTGCAGCACGTTGGTGGCTGGACCTGAGTTGCAGGGAAACAGAGGTCTCGGGGAGGAGACGGGAAAGGTTGAGAATTGCCTTCCTGTCCTGCTGTCACCCTAACTTTTAAGGAAAAGTCCTTTGCAGTCAGTTTCCTAGGCATTGCTTAATTTCTCCTCCCAGTTTAAATGGTTCTTGGGTCAGTAACTGACCTTCCATGCACAAAACAGGATTGAGAAATCACCTTCTGAGAGCCAGGCTAAGCAAGGCTCCATATCCATGGTGCTGTCCTGAAGCAGTGGACACAGGGAGAAGGACAGAAAACATTAGGTCGCTAGTCCCAGGCCACTAAGACCATCTTGGCTTCTGCATATCTTGAGAATCAGAAAATCTGCATAGTTTTTTATTCAGTAGAGGAACTCACAAGATTACCAATAAAATAAACACAATTTTTATATTTTCTAAGTGTCTACAGAAAAGTAAAAATTATCCATTTCTGCGACCAAAATATGTAAATGGCATCTGATATCCGACTTCCTTATTTTTATGCAAGTTTTAATTCAGAAGCTCAACTTGTTTGAAAGGATTTTAAGGCCAAAACAATACAGCAGTTTCAGCCTTCTGACATAGTGTTTGTAACCAGAGAAAGCAGCAAAGCCAGAAGCTTTCTGCTGTGAGCACTTTTGTTTCTCCTCTTTTGTTTTATTAACCTCTCCACAGCTGGTGCAGTTGAAAACACTCTTTCATCACATGCTTAGCAGAAGTTCAAGTGTAGCTGAGAATGCAGCCAAGAATCTGTCTGCTGGACTCACTCTCAGAATGTCATGTTTCACTTCTAACCTAACTCCTATCTGATACAGCTGACGGAAACAGACAAAGAAAATCCATAACAGGAAAAGCTCTCCCTGGATCCTCTCAAAATGATTATTCCCAAAGAATAATCGAGGACAAGTTATGTCTAGCAAAGTAGTAATATTTTCACATTCATATATGAATTCAAAATTCACAGGGTTTTTTGCTTGTCTACTCTTTTATTGATGTAGTAAATAAATAATCTACAAATCACAGAGCTGCTGGATTATGAAGCAATAATACACTCTTGTCTGATACAACTTAGGATTTACAGAGCAAAATAAAAATTAAAGTAGAATAAAAAGTTTACCAGATTTCTTCTTTCCTGTTTTATTTTAATAAAGTACTTTACATTCCTAATCTTTGCCCTTAACATCTATTTTTTTGTAATCTAGTGAGTATTCATGATGATTGGTTAATATTTAGGTAGATAGGTTTATTTGTTATTGCTGCAGGGTGGTTATATTGGCTGCTAGGATGTTTTCTATAAAATGTGATGAGTACTCAAGTTCCTTTTCTTGGAGAAAGGATACATTTTCAGCAGCATTTCCCAAACTGCATGATTCAGGTTAAAAAAATTGCCTCTATTATAAGTGAAATATTTTACCTTCTTCTCTTATGTCTTCATAACTTTTAAAATATTTCCATTTTAGTGAATCATTGATGGGATCATCTCCCAAATGTAGGTACTTATACTTCTTCTACTGTGATATTCACAAATACAATGATGGAAATTAAATATCTCCTAACACTTGAAAAATGGTGATACCAAAGTGATGCCAAAGTACATATCTGGTTTATTCATTCAGTCAAAAGATAAATATTTATTAAGAGGCCACTGTGTGCTCAGCACTGTTGTAGGTGGTCCTAGGGATACTGTCACGAACATGGGAGATAATCCAAGTGCGGAGAGTGAGACAGAAACTAAAAATACAAACACAATTGGTAGCAAAGAATTCCAGGCAGAGAACTAAAATAGGGTGGTGAGAGAGAACAAGTGGCAAAGCTCCTTAATGTTGAGTGGTCAGGAGAGTTGCCCTCTGAAAGAGTGCAATTACAACTCAGTTCTCCCCAAGGTCAGAAAAAGACAACCATGTGAGGATTCCAGAAGAAATATCTAGTTCAAAGACTTTGAGTAGAGGAATCCAAAAAGATCTGAAAGGCTGAAATTTTGGTTTTTATTGTAAGGGTAATGGAAAGCCCTTTAGGGGATTCCAAACAGGGGAATAACACTATTTGATTATTGCATTTAAATCATCACTTGAGAAATTAGGCAGATAGTGGAAACTAAGAGGCCCTGGGAACAATGATGGTAGCCTAGACTAAGGGGTAGCTGCCATTTGACTGTCACACACAGATAAAGTCATTATATAATGATTAGTTATTAAAATATAGAAATGCTTCCCTAAGAGTTAATAAACACAGCCTTTATCCTGTGTCCCTTGAATGCGCCACCTTCCTGCCCCAGCCTTCCTATCTTCTCTCTCAGGACCTCCAAACTGCCTCATGATGCAGTAATGAAAGAATGAAGATACGGCATAGAGGGGAACTTATAGGACTTCAGTATCCCAGCTAATGGTCCGAACTCCTGCCATTTGTATTGTTAAATATTTTGAATGTCACTGCTTATGTAGGAATGGAAATGCTCATTTCACAAACATTTGTTGAGCATCTATGAAATAACAGATATTCTCCTAGGCCCTAGGAATGCTAGCCCTAAATGAAATAACCAAAATCCTTGTACCGTAAAGAAGTTAACAGATTCTGGTTATGTTTTAGAAATAAAGTCATCAGGATCTGCCAATGGACTTGATGTGGGGGAAAGAAAAGGAGAGAAATTTTCCCAAGTTTGTTCCTCAAGCAATTGGTAGATGATGGTGCTATTTATCTCGATTGGGAAAGTGAGAAGGAAGAGGTTTATGATGAAAAACCTTTCTTATGCTCCAAAGCAGATCTAAATTCACAGAAACATATGGAAAAGCCAATGAGAAATCTTTGAAAAGAACACTGAGTCACTTATTCAGCTATCAGCAAATTCTTTATCTATAAACCTGGAACACTAACATCTATCACATATACATACTTCAGACAGTTGTGATAATGATCCAACATGTTAAAAGATATGAAGTTTTTGTTGTCTCTATAAAACTGTAGGTCATTATCACTAAAACACATTAAGAACTTCACACAGATTTCTGAGAACTGTCAATCTTAGTTTTTCAATTCTCTCTCTAGATAGGAATGTAGAGACGCCAAGGAAGAACATGGAAATGCTGGTAGGTATCAGCAATTAAAAGCTCCTAAAAGTTAAGAAATTGTGTAGGGATGGTCTGTATATTAATTTTTGGCCATTTCAGGGGTGGTGTCTCAATGAATCATTTTCCTAGCATTATTGAAAAACTACCAATTTTGATGTCATTTTATATTAGATAAATAGTATCCATTGCAATTAAACTATCTTATCTAATTACAAAAATCAAGATAAGGAGGAATAAGGAGTAATGTAATTCACATGCTTCACTCATGCTTTGCACATTTTAGATCTGCGTCTGTAAGACCTGGATCATTTATGCACTGCTTATCTTCTGGAGTTGTGGAAAGAATCAAATGGAATAGTGTATGTGAGCATGCTCTTCAAATGTTTGTTGTTATTACACCAACAGGACATATAGCATATAGTGGAAAAAAACTATTGCAGGCTACAAAGAGTTGGTTATTTGTTTAATATCTTCTTACTTTACCCCATGGAAACCACAGCATCTTGTATTTATTCCAAAGCATTTACCATCCTTCCCTGGATTAAATGAATTATTATTGAAGACAGCAGATGACAAGAATATCATGTGTCTAATTTACTGTACCTAGAGGCTTAAGTTCAAAGCTTTGGCACAATTCCTAAGGTCCTTTGCACCCTCCACACCAAACCAAACAACCCTTAAAAATTTCAGTAGTTCAAATTCTCTGCCAATATTTCTCAGCTGATGCTTTTTCTGTCTCTTTAAGAAATGAATCACTTAACTTTCTGAAGCTTAATAAAAATTAGACAACATGCTATTGTAGTGATTAAAAACATGAGAATTGGAGTCAAGGTTACTGGGGGTCAGAAATCTGATCATGTGACTGACCTTAGACAAGTTACTTAAGCAATTTTGTGCCTATGCAAGATGGGAAAATTGACAATACCCATTTCTAGGGTTGTCTTGAGGAATGAATAGGTTATTAGATGTAAAATTCTTAGAACAGCATTTGGCCATAGTATAAATTCAATGAATGTTAGATATTATTATGCCTTCAGAATATGGCATGGAATCTGAAAAACTGGGGTAGAAATATTCATGTAACTATATCCTAATACTAGTGTGTATAAAAATATTATAAACTATCTTTGTCACTAAATCAGTCAAAATCTAGAGCTTGATTTGAAAGCTGATGTATAAAATTCACTGATGAAAAAAACATTTGTGGGATAACTCACCATGTGCCAGAGACTGTGATGACCCAGGGAGTATAAATGCAAACATGTGCAGACCCTTCCTCATGTAATTCATACTGTGGTGAGAAGATCTGATCAGAAATGAGTGAGGACATCATTTGTTGATGCCCACCTGGTTCTAAATCTGTGTACTTAACAACACAATGTGAAACGTGCTGGAACAGAGAGGCACACAGGTTTGCGGAATTGTGAGCAAGTTGCAGAGCTAGGAGGAGCCTTTCTACAGGACTCTGAAAGAAGGAGGAGCTTGAAACTGACCCAGGATAGCAGACAAAACAGATCAGAAAGCACTTCTAAGAAGATATGATTCTAGATATGAGTTTTAAAGGATAAGAAGGAGCTAACTAGGTAGATGAAATTGGTGAAGAAGGGATAGGTATTTCCAAGTGCATAAACAAGTATATACATAGAAATATAAGACAGCAGGACCTAATCTGAGAATCTGTGTAATTAAATGTAGCCAAAATGAAGAGTGTATTCTTCATTTCTTCAAGAGTGTATTCTGGAGGCATGGAAGGAGTTGAGAATAGAGAGTTTCTCAAGGGTCCAATCATGGAGAGAGGATTATATGAGGACTGGAAGTGTGATCTTCATGCTGAAGGTAATGGTGTGCCTTTGAAGGGTTTGAGCAAAGGAACATCGAAATCAGATGTGTTTTCAAAATATCTCACAGCATCCCCATTCCACCCTTAGATTTCTGTTTCTTTTTCCCTGCTCTATTCTCCTCCATAATGCTTGTCACCATGTGATATATTATGTGATTTGTGGGTTGTGGGCTTCCCTGGTGGCTCAGATGGTAAAGAATCTGCCTGCAATGCAAGAGACCCAGGTTTGATCCCTGGGTCAGGAAGATCTCCTGGAGAGGGCAATGGCTCTCCACTGCATATTCTTGCCTGGAGAATCCCATGGTCAGAAGACCTAACGAACCACAATCCACGGGGTCACAAAGAGTCAGACACTGAGCAACTAACACTTTCACTTTTCCTTTCTTTCAGTCCTCTCTTGCCATAATGCAAGTTCCATAAAAAGGAAGGTAGGTAAGTTCTTGTCTTGCCTTAAACATTCATTAAATAAGTAGCAGATGGAGAAAACTTCATACGACTTTTCACTTTTAGACTCAAGCATTTACTCGGTTGTCTCTTCTCTTGGGGGCAACTTCTTTTGGTGGAGTAGCCAACATGCTTTAAAGATGAGGATTAAAATTTTAATAGACTCTCCTGGTAACTTATTTCAATTGGCATGAAGGAAAGTCACTTAAACACCACTGATTCATTCTAATTTCTTTTTCAATAAAAGAGGCTTAGTGTCTAGAATTATGCAAAATAAATGTCAAAGGCCAAATGTTTTTATAAACAGGTAGAAATAGCACAGCAGAATAGCTTTATTTGACAACATTTTCTTTACCCACCCAAATAATATTTATGAAGGTTTATTATTTCTATGTTTTTTTTTTTTTTTCACTTAAATGAGTTTAGGAAGAAATGTAACACACTGAATACTGAATTCACACCTCTTACAATAAGAATGCTTTAATGGTCTATAACTCCATAAATTTATATTAAATTCCTTAAAATAGATAGATATTTGAATATCCAAATAATTAGTTAATTACACTTAATAAAGTTTTAACTTGGGCAATTCAAGGGTCCCAAATAAGACCCACCAAGTTTTCCAAAATTAAACAAATGCTCACTTGTTTCATCATGTGTCTTTACAAATTGGAAAATAGTTCATTGGGGTTTCACTGTGCATCACAGGTCCAAGTTGCATTGGGACCTACTTACTTCCTGCCTTTGATCACCACTCTTATCCCCTGACTCATTTTGAGTAGGAAAGTTCCATGCTTGATTCTGTCAACCCACATCCCACAGTCCTAAAAGCACAGGATGTAATTATCCCTTGCCAGCTCCAGAGCATTTTATTCTGCTCATGTCTCTCACTCTTTGACAGCTTCCAAGACCCTCTGTTTGGTTGCATCCTTTGAAAGAAGCCAGCTGGGCCCTCCCTGACCTGCCACGTTGACAGACCCTGGTGTCCGCTGTGCCTGCACCTACTAGGTTTCATTTTACCAAGCTGAAATTTGGTAAACCCCAGTGAGGTGCCCTGCATCATCAGTTCAAAGCAGTCCCCTACTAATTATTGCTGTTATTTACTTAATATTTAGGGAGGTACACAAGCTTCTATTCTTTGGGAAATATCTTGGCTGGAAGGTGGTCTTCAAGGTCTAAAATTCAATTGCTTACTATGACTCAGAAGCAATTACTATTCCCACCCAAAAGAAAACTTCTGAAATAACCGTCCTTTAATAAAAAAAAAAAATAGGAAAAATTGTCATTTTTAAAAGTCAAGCATTTAAAAATTACTGAAAGACTTTAAAACATATGCGTCTTAAATGTTGAATGAGATAATTAAGTGCTTAAACCCAATCTTGAAAATTAAAAACAATAAAAGAAAAGAGAGAAAGGGAAAAGATTGGGGGCAAAAGTAGAATTCCAAAAAATAAAGGAAATGTGCTTTGTATCTTAAGTGATCTTAAATGGTTAAGCTGATGTTACCTTTTGAACTAGAAACTATGAAATGTCTGAGATACTTACTTGTAAGTTGATGTGTTAGCTGGCCCCAGTTTCAAAATGCTACCAGAAGACATGAGACGCCTGAATCAGAGACAAAAGACTTCATGACTCACAGCATAGCAGGTAGCATGGACTTTGTGTTTATTTTGGATCACCTTGTGCCCAAGTCCCATGGGAATGATGTAGGTGGCTGCTGCACGCATAGTGAGTCTGTATCACAGCTGAGGAATCCAAGCTTAAGAAAACCCCAATCTTATAAGGAGTTGCTAATAAATCTTAGTTAGTTAGTCTCTTATTTCACTGAGAAAATAGAACCAGTTAGAAGAAAACTGTAATTTATAGCCACCAAATTTACCAACCTACTTACTTACACCTGTAGTCTTTGTCTTCCCTCCTATTAAACTGAGTTAACTCCTCATTTTTACTTCTAAGACAATTTTTTTACTCCAGATTTTTCTTGGTCCACCTTCTTCAGGGACTTTTTTCTTAAAATTTTCTCCTTTTTTTATCCTGCACCATCAATCCTCTTCTTGTTATTGGCTTATTCTTATCATTGTTAGTAGGCTACACTTCAATATAAAATAAAAAGATTTTTTAAAAAGTTATCTGAGCTTTCAAAGGACCCTCCTTGTTTAAGTTTCTGTTAAACTAAGGAGCTATCTCATACTGCTGCTGCTGCTAAGTCGCTTCAGTCATGTCCGACTCTGTGCGACCCCATAGACGACAGCCCACCAGGCTCCCCTGTCCCTGGGATTCTCCAGGCAAGAACACTGGAGTGGGTTGCCATTTCTTTCTCCAGCTATCTCACACAGCCACACACAAATAAAGAAAACAAATATATACATATAAGACATGCCTGTTGTGCTTACTCAAGACTCAAACTTCAAGACTGATCAACACAATCTGTTAAAATGTGAAATGTGACAAACAATAAAATATGTTTTTTTAATCATTGGAGAACCACTGCTTTAGGAGACAGTTAAAATAAGTTAATGAAGACATTGAGACCCTGAGCTAGATAAACAACAGGCAACTTTCTAGAGCAACACTTAAACTACGATGGTCTCCCTTCTAGAAAAATGCTTAGATTTGGGCAACCCAGGTTATGATGTTTTCCCAGACTTTGAAATCTTTTTCACACAGTCTAACGAGAAACTTGGAGGCATGACTTGCCAATATTTGATCAAAAATAAATGTGCTGTTTTCAGATCGGTCCTTCAGGGTTGGCTGATATTAGTCCACCATGTAACAGTTATGGGAGAGAGCAAGAAATCTTGACTTACGCACAGCGCTGCCGCCAACGTAAGCAGTGCCGAAAACCAAGGAAATTTAAAGCACACGGCTTATTGTCAGGTTTAACTTGTTTTACAAACCCAAACAGTCATCCAACTTCAAAAAACCCATATCTGTTTTGATAACTAATGTTTAACCACAAAAACAAAAGAAATGCATTTTTGCATATAAATATATGGTAATTAAAATTTTTGCCAAAGAATTTCCAATGCCTGATGTGGGAAATCTTTAGAGGAAGTGATGAAAGTGACAGAGAATCATCGCAGAGAAATGTTACCAAAGCAGTATCAGTAAGGAACTAAGACACCATCTAATTTCTAGACTAGAGATATACATATATGGACATGAAATACAAGGTGATATTGTCAGCATACTGTCTCTTTCTACAGACCTTCTATACTGCTCTCCTTACTTAAACTGTATAAATCTTTGGTTGAATACAGACTTGGAGCATGAAGAAGACTTGGATTCAGATCTTAAACCTGCCACTTGCTAAATGGCATGCTCCCTCACAGGAATGTTTTGAAGACGGTGTCTGGCATTCTTGGAACTCCTGCCACTCCATCATTTGGCTCTGACTTTATCCTATCAGGGTGCTATCAAGTTAAATATTAGAATTGTTTATCTCTGGCCATTAGGCTGCAAGCTCTGTGTGAGCAAGAAGCCTGTCCATCATGTGCCACATCATATCCTCAACCCTGCATGATCCCTGGCTCTTAATAGCCACTTATTTGTTGAATGAATTAATAAGATGAATGAGTGACATATTAGCATTGCTTCTCAGCCTTTTCGTTCCTTTCAAAGCCCACTTGAAACCATCTTTACATGAATTTTTTCTATACTGACACGACCACTGTATTTTTTATTATTGTTCAAAACTACTTGGGGTTCATTATTGAGGTATTGGTTTGGACACTTGGACCTATCCATGTGAGCCATTCTACTTGAGTAGGAAAATCAAGTTGTTGACTTTGAAAATCAGGAGCAGAGCATTTAAAATAACATGCAAAAAAAAAAAAAAAAATCATTTCACTACCAGGTTAGGAAAAGAAATTGAAAAAAGATAGCATTTTGCTCTGGGACATTTTCAAAGTTTTTTCTTTTTGAGCTTAATGTCAATCTCCAGTATTGTTGAGAGTGTAAAGAAATCCACCCTGAATAGAGTCTATGAGTGTGATAATTATGGTGAACATCTCTATAGTTTCTACTAAAAGCCTTACCAATGTTCACTCACCCTCTTTACTCAGGAATGTTGCTTTCTTGACTTATTCTAAGAAAATATTTCAAGAGGCACTTAAAGATTTCTGTGTGGGAATATTATATGTAAGACTGTTGGTTGAAAATAAAGTAAAAGTGTAATAACGGAAAAAAAATCATGAAGAAATGTTAAGTGAAAATGAAGTGAGATAATTATAAATATATATTTGTATAAAAATGTATACATTTTACATAATATGTTTATATTTTAATATTATATATATGTAAATAAGACTAGAATAAAATATAAGATTTTATGAGATTATGCTATAGTAATAAATAATCCTAAAACTTAGTGGCATAACAATGAAAGTTAAATTTTTGCTCATTTCATGTCAACTGAGAATTAGCTGTAACTCTCCTTCATGTGATCTCTTTGTCCTACTATTTATTCTTAAATGACAACCCTTCTTTGGTACTTCGTCTTTTTCGTAACAAACAGAAAAGAGCCAAGGAGAAGTAGCACATCCTTTCCATTCATATTCATTGACCAAAACAAGTCCTGTGGATAACACTGGCTTCACTGGGGCTAGAGGAATAATCTCTTTCAGAGAAAGAAATTTCCACACATCACAGGGGAAAGCAGTGAACACTGGAAAAAATAATATAATTTACCATAGGAATCATTGTCTCATGGTGGTGAAATTAAGGCTAATTTTTGTTTTCTTCTTCATACTCCTATATATGTTAGTTTGGGTTTTTTTTTCCCCCCAATAATGGATGTGTTACTTTTAAAAGCAGAAAAAAAAAATCACACACAGAAAGAAATCCATGGTATAATACCACATGGTTCACCATCCACTTAACTTCCTCCTGATTGAGTTATTCTCTGTGGTCAAGTGAATTCTGATGTATCGTTGACTACGGGTGTTGATCTGGTTGGTCTGCCATTTATTCTCAATGAGTCATATGTAGACTTCCTTTCAACACATCGGGGCCCTAGAAAATAGATCTACATACAGTATCAGCTACTACTGAAGAGTGACTACTGGTATGGTATATAACCTAGTGGCTCTCAGCCAGGAACAGTTCTGCCCCTCAGAAGATATTTGGCAATTTCTGAAGACATTTTTTGGCTGCCACAACTTGATGGGGGAAGGGGGAGGGTGGTCTTCTGATATTTAGTGGATAAAGGACAGGGGTGCTGCTAAGGGAACTCCCTCCCCACTCAAAAATAAAGTATCTGGTTCAAAATGTTAATAAATACAAACCTTGAGAAACTTTGTGGTCTTATGCTGCTAAGTCGCTTCAGTCGTGTCCGACTCTGTGCGACCCCATGGTTCACACTAAAAAGAAGGACTGGGAACCTAGCAAGTTCTTTGATGTGTAAGTCCTAAAGCTCAGCCTTCAGACATGGATGGTGGTTTCTTTTGAGTTGACAACCACATAAATGTAATGTATGATTGAAGATAGTGCTGTGAACCAAGTTTATTGACCAATCAACACACACATTCATGTTTCTCACCATCAGAACTTATGGTCTAAATGAATATTTACAATAACTTAGAAATGATGTCTAGGTGATGACTGTGAGGCTGAATTGTGGGAGAAATTGTTCTGGTATTTTGCACAGGAAATTGTTGTTGACATGAGGAGGAGTATTCGGGAAAAAAGCAAGGAATGTTGCGACGGTTTGTCAGTCGTGAGTAACTTCAAATCCTACAGTTATTACCATCATTTGTGTACATGTCTGTCACTTTACCTTCATCTGGTATGTATTTCAGAGATGAAGGAGAAGAGTGACATCACCACAATATTCAGAAATATCTTGTAACATTTGTCTTACACATTCTGTTGTAAAAGGTTATGAATTGACCACAATCTTGATTATAAATTTGAAACAAATGTTACATGAAAATTTCAATTTAAGAGATTATTTTATAAAAGCTTTCACTTATAAAATTATTTTTAAATAATTAAGATACGACCTGTGCTATCTTTACTTCATCTTGCTACATCTTTCCCTATTCATTACCCTAGAAATTTCATCCCACCAAATTCAGAGCCCTATTTTTGCCATCTTCCCTGTGCTGGACTTCTGTATTCTCACAAAATAGTCCCTCCTTCCTCTTTAGTATGTGAATCAGTCTTGCTATCCCTGTGACACTTCCTATCACATCTCAGTGTTTAAGCTTGACTGTCAACTCAGTGATGGGCTTCTTACGAAAGAGACTATCATCTGTCTTTGTCACCCAGAGATTTACATCATGTCCACCTCATGCCAGGTGTCAATCAATGTGCTAATGAATTTGCCCAGTGGCCAGGCTTAACTACAGAGAGGAAAGAACATATTACGGCTACTTTTTATATTAAGAAGTAAATGACTAGCTTTTGAAAAGAGCAGTCATGCTGACCCAAAGGAATGACTATCTGGAGATGAGACTTTGCTAGGCAGACAGTAGAAAAGGAGAGATATTTTGAGGCAAGAGAGGCTTCCTAGGTTCCTCAATGCATTACTCAAAGGCAATGACCTGCTCCCACATGACTAGGTCCTGCTCTGCTCTACAGAAGGAAAACACATCTAGGACAATTGTCACTGACAGTGTGAGTTCTTCAAACTGAAAAATATTTTTCTTAAAATTATGGCTGATGAAACTCTAACACATGATGCAATCTCATGACTGAAAAAAAATTTGACCACATGTTAACAGTAATAGTTTGATTTAAGATATTATTGATATTTTAACATATATTTATGGTTATAGAATCTAAATACCAAACACATGATGAGAACTCTTCTAAATTTCACAGTTTGTTAAGTTATAGTTTAAAAAATACTGTAATATATTGATTCCCCCTTTTATTTTTTTTCCAGGTTCAACATTCCTTTAAGTCCTTAAAAGTACATATTCTGGCAACAATTGCTATCTTTTTCTTTGTTGCTCTTTAATCCTAATGGGTACAGTTTATACTTGGAATTCTTGGTGGTATTCAATTTAGTATTTTATTACACTCTTTCTTCTATTGATCACTAACACTTTCTTATGTATGTCATATCTCCCAGTGAAATTTCCTTGAAAGAGGGGTTGACGTGCAGACAGACCTTCTTAACTTACAACAGGTTGTATTCCTAAGTCATACGTGTTTTCAACATGTATTGATTGATACCTATCTATGCCAGACTCTGTGTTAAATGTGGGGAATAAACACAACCTATTTAACTGGAAGTTGATTTTTTTTTTAATTTAGAGTGCATTATTCCATAGATGTGGTGCTTTTAAAGGAGGTTAGTTTCCCAGATGATACCCATAAATCAACTTTTATATGATATAGTTCAGTGGAACTCAGTCTTTGTTTCTACTTCCCAATCCTATTTTGCAAATACTAATTCCCCATTACTAACTTCAACCTCTCCAATAAGAATAAAAATTTAAACTGTGGCACACAAAAATGTATTTCACAAATGGTAGCAAACAAATACTATTTCAGTACTACAGTCAACAAAACAGGAGCTGAGGCTTGGCCCAGCTCCCAGGGTAGATCTCCACTACTCAGTCCTGAGCATGTGGCATTCTCCTGACTCTTCCTATGGAGTCAAAGTTGTAGCCAGACTGAAGGGAAAGACCCTTCCTTATTTGAAGGAGAGGACATTTTTGTCTCTCTCCCACTGGAAGTGACCCAGGAAGGGATCGTCCCTGACCACTCTTGGTTTTCTCTCACACCAGGAGAGGAAACAGCCTGGATGGTCCCAGGCAGAGTGTGAGAGAGACAAAGAACCCTGACTCCAGAGCCGTCTCCAAGCTACTAACCAGAGTTACTGGCCAGTTACCAGTTACTAGTCAACCTGAAGTCTTTACTTACTTCTGGGATTTCTAGGATGTAATATTATAATTTGCTTTCATCTGAAACTAGTTTATGCCAGGTTTGTATTATTTGCAACCAAAACATTTCTAAATAACCCAATATCAAACATTTTGGAGTACAGAACACTGTAATCTATTCTTCTCATTCTAATCCTGGCAATAAGAATCCATCTATAATTTCGTAGATCTGGTTTTTCTGAGGTATACTGGACAGATAATCTTTGCACAGAGAAGAACCATTTTTTATTAACGATTAGAGTCTTTGGTGCCTCAGTTTTCTCCAAACCAGAAAAAAAAAAATTTTTTTTCAGATACCAAAGGAAGAAAAGGGCATGAAGCTCCAAAACAAGCTATTTTTCTTTTTCCACTTCAAATGACGCTCAAATCTCAGCCAATTTCTTTTCAACAGTTAACCACCACATCTAAAAATCTACTCGTGTGCTGCACTGGTAACTGCCCTGAATTCCAAATTACTCTGCACACCCGTTCCTAATCATGCAGATCTTGATTGCAACTATATTTGTTCTCTGTACAGAAATCACTCATGTTCCAAGAGCAGTTTATCCTCTGGTCAAATTAGCTGTGTAAATATTACAGATAAAAATATATGTAGGGGCAAGTGAATTACAAAAAGGCATTTCCTTATAAATGATCCATGTGACCCCAAATTAGAATGTGTCTTAAAAGTAGGGAGAGCCTGGGAAAGATTAGCAGACTAAAACAAATGGTGCCCATAAACCACCCCAGACTTTAGACCAAACTCTCAACAGTGTGAAGCTTGAAAAAAAAATGGAAAGAAACATGGGGAAAAGGAACATTTTAGATATAATACTCTTAAATCCTAAAATAGAGCTGGATTTTGAAAAACAAGGCAGAGGGAGATTGGGAAATGTGCATAGATTGAGACTTTGGTTCTTTCCAAATTTCTGCCTTTAAGGTGTTTCCATCTTATTGGAGATTATTTAATTTATCCTTTTAGCATTGTTTTAAACAAACTGCGTATTTAAATTTGCGTAGCACATAGAAAGGGCATGAACAAAACCCACTCAACATCTTTTATTATTATTTAAAGCCTGGAGAAGTTCTTTAGTGTGGTGCTGTCTTTATTATGAAGATAATCAAGCACATTATAGAAGACTTAAGGGCTTAAAAATAAATTTGTAACATTGTGACACTCTGCTGCTTTCTTTGGGAAAATCTTATGTATCCTATGTATGAATCAGGAGCATGAGACAAACTGTGAAATCTTGAACATCACATCTTAATATAGGGGAAAAGGTCAGCGAGGGTATATTGTTACTCATTTTCCCTTGTCTCCTTCTATTATACCATTTGCTTGGAATTTGTTCATTTGATCTTGTTCTAAGAAGTAGAAGTAAACAAATCTTGCTAACTGTTCAGTCTGGTTCAAAACCAGCTTACTCTCTACTTATTCAGTGCTGGAGCCTTAGGCAATGATGATTATACTTTGATGCCATAATGGTCAGTGAATCTTGTAGGCCAAAGGGTGGGGGGAAATATATATATATATATTAATTTTGTCAGAAAAAGTTTCTTCTTGGAAAACTACCAAGCATATGCTTTATTCCATTTTTGTATTTTTAAAATAAAACTACTACCGTGAGTAGTAATTAATGAGTGAGTGACAAGTGGTGAGTTGACTGTGGTTCAGAATGAACCCTCTGATTGGAAAACATATAGATACAAACTATACTTCAACATATACACGCAACAGTTTCTAAATCCATACGTCTCTTCCCCTGGATTCAACGTTTATGCAAATCAATTCTTGAGTTTCTCAATTATCACATAACAAAATCATGCTAATTCAAATTTCAATCTTAATTATTGAAACATGCATCCTACAAAATTAGGTACTATTAAACACTACTCTTTTTATGAAACTGCTTGAAAAGGAAGAGCTCTGTGTGTGTGTGTGTGTGTGTGTGTGTGTTTGAAAAGGATGAGGCATCTATTAGATAAACGTGAAAAGGAAAGATGTTTCTTCTTGGCCATATTACATAATGTCTTAACTTTTACTTTCATTTAAATTTTTCAATTCAAGTCTAACTCTATCTGCCTGCATGTCAAATGTACTATCCCTCTCCCACAAGTCCAGTGGATTTCCTACTAATACCAAACAATCCTCTTCCCTGCAGACCAGTCTTTTAATTTATCCTTGCAGATGCCTTGTTCAAATCTGCCATTATTATGACTTTGTTCCTATTTGAGAAAAGCTGAAACATTCAGTGTGACTCTACCACCACCACTGCTTCTGTTTTACTTATCCTGATTCTTTGCATTTTAACTGCCTCTTATTATATAAACAACTTTTTGGCAATTGAGCCTTACTGAAATCTCTCACATGTCTTCATTACCAAACCACACATAAAATCATCCCTGGTAATTTAGCTCTTTATTGTTTTGATTCACTAAATTAGTGCTTTTTTTCCTAACCACACTATAAGACCTACAGAAAGCAAATAATTTGATCCTTTTATAGTATAGCAACTTAAGCTATAAAAACTTAAGATTTTTTCATGATTATATTTTCTGTAAATTTTAGCTACAGAAACTTGTCCCACAATATACTTCAATGGAAAAGATCAAGTAGCAGAATAGAATGTATATTTTCATCTGCATTTTTTTAAAGGGACATTTTTGTTTCCATCAGCTAGAAAAGTTCTAGAAAGATGCTAGACCCCAAACTTCACAGTAACTACCTCTGAAGAATAAATAAGCAAGCAGGACTTTGACAAGACAGCAAGAAGTAATGGGGTCTATAAGAGACTTTAGTTGTCCTTTGGAAAAAAAATTATAATGTTTGTTTTCATTTTATAGAATGAGAATTATTATTTTTATAATTTCAAAAACTTGCAGAAAGGACAGAATTAATAGATATTGTGGATTTGCTTCTATTTTTATAAATACTCAGCCTATTCTGCTATAGCTAATACATCTGCAGTAAAAATCTCACCAGATCAGAGAAAATTGTTCCCTCTCTGAAGAAAAAGTACCATATGGAGAAAAATGTATTGATGATTCATAAAACTTGAATGTGTGCATGCTCACTAATTCAATCATGTCCAACTCTGCGACCCCATGGACTGTACCCCACGGACTGTACTCCATGAGGCTTCTCTGTCCATGGAATTCTCCAGGCAAGAATACTGAAGTGGGTTGCCATTTCCTCCTTCAAGGGATCTTCCTGACACAGGCATTAAACACTTATCTCTTGCATCTCCTGCATTGGTGGGTAGATTCTTTACCTCTGAGCCAGCTGGGAAGCCCTAAAACTTGAATAACTTCTGTTTATTTGTTTGAATCAATACCTTGGAATGCAGGAGGAAATATAAAATTGATCAGTGATACTTCCTAAATCTGGTATCCTATCAGTTCAGTTCAGTTCAGTTCAGTCGCTCAGTCGTGTCCAACTCTTTGTGACCCCAAGAATCAAAGCACGCCAGGCCTCCCTGTCCATCACCAACTCCTGGAGTTTACTCAAACTCATGTCCACCAAGTCGGTGATGCCATCCAGCCATCTTATCCTCTGTCGGCTCCTTGTCCTCCTATGCCCAATCCCTCCCAGCATCAGGGTCTTTTCCAATGAATCAACTCTTCACGTGAGGTGGCCAAAGTATTGGAGTTTCAGCGTTAGCATCATTCCTTCAAAAGAACACCCAGGACTGATCTCCTTTACAATGGACTGGTTGGATCTCCTTGCAGTCCAAGGGACTCTCAAGAGTCTTCTCCAACACCACAGTTCAAAAGTGTCAATTCTTCGGCACTCAGCTTTCTTCACAGTCCAACTCTCACATCCATACATGACCACTGGAAAAACCATAGCCTTGACTAGATGGACCTTTGTTGGCAAAGTAATGTCTCTGCTTTTTAATATGATATATAGGTATGTCATAACTTTCCTTCCAAGGAGTAAGCGTGTTTTAATTTCATGGCTGCAGTCACCATCTGCAGTGGTTTTGGAGCCCCAAAAAATAAAGTCTGACACTGTTTCCACTGTTTCCCCATCTATTTCCCAAGAAGTGATGGGACCATACGCCATGATCTTAATTTTCTGAATGTTGAGCTTTAAGCCAACTTTTTACCTCTCCTCTTTCATTTTCATCAACAGGCTTTTTAGTTCCTCTTCACTTTCTGCCATAAGGGTGGTGTCATCTGCATATCTGAGGTTATTGATATTTCTCCTAGCAATCTTGATTCCAGCTTGTGCTTCCTCCAGCCCAGCGTTTCTCATGATGTACTCTGCATATAAGTTAAATAAGCAGGGTGACAATATGGTATCCTATAGCCCGGAACAATTCCTTCTAAGAGATCAAGCCTATGAACAATCAGTCTGGGTGCGAGAAAATTTTTGACTCAGTCCCATCACCAGAGAGTAATTTGAGACTCGTTCTAGGGGAGGGGTTCTCCAACTTTTTATTGAGCATCGCAATAACTGGCAGGTTTTGTTAAAACAGATAATTGGCCCCATCCCCAGAGCTTCTGTTGTAGCAGATGAATTTGCATTTCAGGTGATGGTGATGCTGAGGCTGTGGGTTCAAGACCACTATCCTATGGGTACTAGATTAATTTTGTCCTTAATTTTTCAAGACTTTTGTTCATTTTTCAAAGTCAAGTCTTTTCCAATTTAAAGCCTATACCTTTTTTATTCAAATGAAATTGATATAGCGAAGTGAAAGTCACTCAGTCATGTCCGACTCTTTGCAACCCCATGGACTATACAGTCCATGGAATTCTCCAGGTCAGAATACTGGAGTGGGTAGCTGAAATTGATAAAAGGCCTCCAATTAACATTTTAATATGTCGAGTAAAATCTCTGGAGACTTTAGGGTTTTAGCTGCTCTGCTGTTGCTGCTGCTAAGTCGCTTCAGTCATGTCCGACTCTGTGCGACCCCATAGACGGCAGCCCACCAGGCTCCCCCGTCCCTGGGATTCTCCAGGCAAGAACATTGGAGTGGGTTGCCATTTCCTTCCCCAATGCATGAAAGTGAAAAGTGAAAGTGAAGATGCTCAATCGTGTCTGACTCTTCTCGACCCCATGGACTGCAGCCCACCAGGCTCCTCTATCCATGAGATTCTTCAGGCAACAATACTGGAGTGGGTTGCCATGCCCTTCTCCAGGGGATCTTCCCAATCCAGGTCTCCTGCATGGCAGGCAGATTCTTTACTATCTGAGCCACTGGGGAAGCCCAGAGCCTTGAAGACCTGGGATTTTTTTTTTTTTTTCTTGACTTCAATAAATTTCTCTGCCTTACCACAACAGAATTTCTCAACTTAAAAATTCTCAGAATCATGTGAGTAGGTTAAATTTTTTTAAAAAAGAAAACAAAGAAATTAAAACTCCTGAAAACAAATTATCCTCATCACCGTTCTCACTTACCTGAAAGCGTAGATATCTCTCGTGAATGGAAATGCTGAAACTCAAACAATTTCCCTAAAAGCATTTAAAGACTCTGGCAGATTTCATGACTAGTGATAGAACAATTGTATTTGAAATGAAATAGCCCTCATTTGTTTAACAGAATTATTGGCAGCAACATGAAAATTGCATATTCTGGCAACAATCTTAATGTTTTATTTTCTTAAATATTTGTTCAGTTAGCAGTTACAAGATGCCTTGTGTCTGTAAGGTAGAAATATACCAGTTTCTCAGGAGAACAGCTTTTCCTGGCCTAGGCTTAACAGAAATATCGCTCTGAGGACTCATAAAGAAGACACCGATAAACAGCGCACTTAAGAACATCATTTCAAGAAAGACTACAATCATTTCCTAAGACTGCTTCTTCTTGCCTGCCTCAATGCTTACTGAGGACAGGATGCCAAATGCAGTTCAGTAAATTAAACACGGGGACAAAGCAATTTGGTCACAGTGTTAACTGTGTGGTAGGCTGGAGACTATTAGAATAATTGGAGACAGAGATAAAATGCATATCCTTTCGGCTCTCATGCTCAGTCGCTTTAGTCATGTCTGACTCTGTGGCCCCATGGACACAGATCACACCAGGCTCCTCTGTTTATGGGATTTTCCAGGCAAGAATACTAGAGTGGGTTGCCGTGTCCTCCTCCAAAGTATCTTCCCTACCCAGAGATTGAACCCGCCTCCTGCATTGCAGGCATATTCTTCACCCACTGAGCCACCTGGGAAGCGCATCCTTTTGGCTCTGCTCTCCAAATGTTATTTCCTGTGACAAAAGGCCATGCTAAGATTTGGGCAGCTGGAAAGAAAGAGGGGAGGCAGTGATAAATGCAGCGAGAGAGTAAGGGTGTATGTCTTCCCGCATGTGGGTGTTGTCATCATTGTTGCTGGAGGTGTTGCAATAGTTAGCAGCTTGGAGTGAAAGGAGAAATGATTTATTCCTCTACTTGTCATCATTTTGCAAATGTGCAGGCAAATCTGGCCTTGTTTGGAGTCTTTAGCACCCGCAGTGTGTATTTGCCATGGGAGAAGGGTTTAGTTTCAAGCCTGCATGAAAAGGCTCGAGCTGATTCAGTTCAATTCAGTAACCCAGTCATGTCTAACTCTTTGCAACACCATGGACAGAAGCACACCAGGCTTCCCTGTCCATCACCAACTCCAGAAGCTTGTTCAAATTCATATCCATTGAGTCAGTGATGCAATCCAAACATCTCATCCTCTGTCATCCCCTTCTCCTCCTGCCTTCAATCTTTCCCAGCATCAGGGTCTTTTCAATTGAGTCAGTTCTTCTCATCAGGTGGCCAAAAAGTATTGGAGTTTCAGCTTCAGCATCAGTCCTTCCAATGAATATTCAGTACCGATTTCCTTTAGGATTGACTGGTTGGATCTCCTTGCTGTCCAAGGGACTCTCAAGAGTCTTCTCCAACAACACAGTTCAAAAGCATCAATTCTCAGTGCTCAGCTTTCTTTATGGTCCAACTCTCATATCCACACATGACTACTGGAAAAGCCATAGCTTTAACTAGCTTTTGACCTTTGTCATCAAAGTAATGTCTCTGCTTTTTAATATGCTGTCTAGGTTGGTCATAGCTTTTCTTCCAAGGAGAAATCTTTTAATTTTACGGCTGCAATCACCATCTGCAGTGATTTTGGAGCCCCAAAAAATAAAGTCTGTCACAGTTTCCATTGTCTCCCCATCTATTTGCCATGGTGATGGAACTGGATGCCATGATCTTAGTTTTTTTGAATGTTGAGTTTTAAGCCATCTTTCACATTCATCAAGAGGCTCTTCAGTTCCTCTTTGTTTTCTTCCATAAGAGTAGTGTCATCTGCATATCTGAGGTTATTGCTATTTCTCCCAGCAATCTTGATTCCAGCTTGTGCTTCATCCAGCCCGGCATTTTACATGATGTGCTCTGCATAGAAGTTACATAATCATGGTGACAATATACAGCCTTGACGTACTCCTTTCCCGATTTGGAACCAGTCTGTTGTTCCATGTCCAGTTCTAACTGTTACTTCTTGACCTGCATACAGA
>NW_011494770.1:8012360-8019431 GCF_000754665.1 Bison bison bison
TTGTTCCATGTCCAGTTCTAACTGTTACTTCTTGACCTGCATACAGATTTCTCAGGAGGCAGGTCAGGTGGTCTGGTATTCCCATCTCTATAAGAATTTCCACAGTTTGCTGTGATCCACACAAAGGCTTTGGTGTAGTCAATAAAGCAGAAGTAGATGTTTTTCTGGAACTCTCTTTCTTTTTCGATGATCCAACCGATGTTGACAATTTGATCTCTGGTTCCTCTGCCTTTTCTAAATCCAGCTTGAACATCTGGAAGTTCACAATTCATGTATGTTTGAAGCCTGGCTTGAAGATTTTGAGCATTACTTTACTAGCGTGTGAGATGAGTGCAATTGTGTGGAGGTTAGAACATTCTTTGGCATTGCCTTTCTTTGAGATTGGAATGAAAACTGACTTTTCCCAGTCCTGTGGCCACTGCTGAGTTTTCCAAATTTGCTGGCATATTGAGTGCAGCACTTTCACAGCATCATCTTTTAGGATTTGAAATAGCTCAACTGGAATTCCATCAGCTCCACTAGTTTTGTTCATTGTGATGCTTCTTAAGGCCCACTTGACTTCGCATTCCAGGATGTCTAGCTCTAGATGAGTGATCACACCGTCGTAGTTATCTGGCTCATTCAGATCTTTTTTGTATAGTTCTTCTGTGTATTCTTGCCACCTCTTCTTAATATCTTCTGCTTCTGTTAGGTCCGTACCATTTCTGTCCTTTATTGTGCCCATCTTTGTATAAAATGTTCCTTTGGTATCTCTAATTTTCTTAAAGAGATCTCTAGTCTTTCCTATTCCTATTTCTTTGCATTGATCACTGAGGAAAGCTTTCTGTCTCTCCTTGCTATTCTTTGGCACTCTGCATTCATATGGGTATATCTTTCCTTTTCTCCTTTGCCTTTAGCTTCTTTTCTTTTCTCAGTTACTTGTAAGCCCTCCTCAGACAACCATTTGCCTCTTTGCATGTCTTTTTCTTCCAGATGGTCTTGATCACTGTCTCCTGTACAATGTCATGTCCATAGTTCTTCAGGCACTCTGTCTATCAGATCTAATTCCCTGAATCTATTTCTCACTTCCACTGTATAATCGTAAGGGGGTTGATTTAAGTCATACCTGAATGGGCTAGTGGTTTCCCATACTTTCTTCAATTTAAGTCTGAATTTGGCAATAAGGAGCTCATGATGTGAGCCACAGTCAGCTCCCAGTCTTATTTTTGTTGACTTTATAGAGCTTCCTCATCTTTGGCTGCAAAGAATATAATCGATCTGATTTCAGTATTGACCATCTGGTGATATCCATGTGTAGAGTCGTCTCTTGTATTGTTGGAAGAGGGTGTTTACTATGACCAGTGCGTTCTCTTGGCAAAACTCTGTTAGTCTTTGCCATGCTTCATTTTGTACTCTAAGGCCAGATTTGCCTGTTACTCCAGGTGTCTCTTGACTTCCTACTTTTGCATTCCAGTCCCCTATAATGAAAGAACATCTTTTTTTCCAGCTGATTAAATGGCAGATTTTCTGTTCACCTACATGCTTAGCCCAAATCCACTCCCTGGGAAGAATTTTTGCCATGTAAACCACAGAAACTGCAAGGTACCTAAAAGGGCATCTTGTATGACTCTCCAGAGGCAATCCCACTCCCATGTATTGAGTTTTGCAGAGATGCCTGAAGACCCGCTCTACACACATTTGAATACCACTATATATATCCTGAGAAGCATAAAGAGGAAAGGAAGAAATGCTATATTCTGCCATTGTTTATATACACCCTTAAATGTTGTGTGTGTTGGAGCATAGAGAGGTGAGAGTGTGTCCAAAAAGGACTATGTGTCTTTGTAAAGAGAATACAAATGGATCCAGAAATGTCTGTGAAGAGGGCCCAAGAACAAGGTGCTACCAAATAGTGCATCCTAAAAACAAAACTTTTTACTACCTTCTCAATCTTTCCCTCTCAGCCATATGGCTCCAAACAGGGAAATGGAATTTAAATAAATAGGGAAGTGCAATTATCATGAATGCCAACCTAGTCCTTTTATTGGTACATAAACAGAGGGATCAAATGCCCAACCCAATTGCTGGTGTCTTAAATATTCCTTCTCCTTTGAAAAAGCTAATAGGAGAGTTTCTTTAGGATATTATTTTCTTTCTAATTTGCATTTAATAGCTACTTACTTTCTAAGATAACAAATAGGAATTTCTTAATTTTTTATTTAGGGAATTAATATAATTTGAGTTTGACAACTTTTGATTGGATTAATACTGTATCCCAGGAATAAAAAGAGAGGGAGGGCAAGAAAGAAAGGAGGGAGGGAAGGAAGGAGAAAGGAAGGAAAGACAAACAACTTACTGCTCTGGAAAGACCAAAAATTAGATTTTTGTCTCTTTAAGTTGTAGTCTTTTGAGTACCATTTTTGGTTGAGATGATATATACACATTTATTGTTCACACTATTTAGACATGGAAAGTGGATACCAAATTAAGCTTTTAAATGATATTATAAAATTCTATGCAGAGACAGTGAATATGTTAGCTTTTGAATTGACGTATCACGTCAGGGCCACTATATATTGTGTGAGAAAAATGTTAAGCAAGATAATAGAACATTTACTTTTAAGTTCTCCTTTTTATGGAACTTATTTCTCTTAAACATTTCAAATAAAATATTGTTAACTAGAAATTTTGTTTTAGCAGCATACATTTCTGAAAGTTAGGAAATTTAACCCACCCTTATTTGTATCTCACACAAACCTGACACAAGACAAAAACTTTAGAGCCAAACTGCCTGCAATTTTTCCCTAGCTATGCCATTCTCTTGCTAGTGGGGCAAACAAGCTAAATTCTTTATGCTCCAGTTTCCTCCTCAATAGATAAAGATAATATTAGTGACTACCTCACAGACCAGTCGGTGGGAGAATTAAACATTTTAACTCAAGCATATAATATATTAGAGCAATGTCTAGCACTTGCTCAAAAATTTCTTAAAATAGTAAATTCTTATTTCATAATAGTATTTTATTATGTGTATATTCCTTAGACACTGTATCTTTTTGTAATATATTTATGTGAATACTTTTTAATCCCACAATTTTGTTACTTGGCTAAAAATAGAGCAGATAAAAAAATAGAGTAGATAAAAAATAAATTAAATAATAAAAAAATTTGTTAGAGCAGATAAAAAATAATTTATAAAAAATCAGGACTCTTAGTTTACTGATAGCAAAACTTCATTTTCCAGAAGACCTTCCCTTAGTTCTTGGGTCCTGAAGGAGTCTAAAATTTGGCTTTGATACTCAATACAGAGAGAACCTACATACATTTATATAAATAGAGAAAGTAAACATTTCCAAGTAGGCAAACTTTTCAATAATCTTGTACACAATCACAAAATGACCTTGAATTGGTCTCTGACTCCCTAAAATCATGTCTGCTTGAATGGAAAAGGAATGCAAAAATAAGAATTCCAATTGAAATGTGAAAGGGAAAGAGAGGAACTCTTCTGATTACTTTCATTAGTTGTTAGATACTCATACCAATATTATTGCCGTCCCCTGCCCTCCCTCTGCGTCAAAAGAGGAAAGAAAAAGTTAACAAAGGTAGAGAATTGCTTCTGGCATTAATCCCTCTAGCTGAGATCAAGAATATGGATATCAGTAATCTCCTCTGGAATCACCCCTGTTATTCATTTCAATACCATGATGAAAATGCAAGGGGGAGGGAAAGGCCCCTTTCAAAGAAACTCACAGAAGAAATAAAATGAATGAACACCTATGCCTACTAAAACCCCAATTTCTTCCCATTAGATTAGAAAGCAGAAGCAAGGCCCCTTTTTCTTAGAGTATTTATTCCCTTGGGGGTTTTGCCAGAAGGCAGACTCCTAAGTTATCAAACTCAGAATTTTCCTCAATTCCTTCTTTTTCCAGTTTGCTTCTTGCGGTTAACTCCATTACTACCTTATAGCGATAAACACCTGGAGTCTATCAAAAACAAAGAGAGGTTTATTCAGTGGGTACAGCCCTGCCTGGTGAACACCCTGAGCAGAAACAAACTACATAATATAAGACTTGAGCAGGAATATGTTTTTTATGATGTGCCAGCATAAAGGGGATCAAAGGCTAAAGCCAAATAAATAGCAACTGGGCACCAGCAGAGGAAACATATTTAGACTTTAAAATAATCAAAAACAAACCCAAAGAACACTAACACCCTCCACATTCAGCAGTCATATTTTCCCTCTTTTTATACAGGGCTTAAACCTGTCATGAGTTTTTGAAACTAATCACTGAAACTCAAGTAGAATCCTGCCTTTCACTGAGGTTGTGACAATAGCCAAAAAGACTGGGTATGAATAGATAGACCCTTCCCCCAACCCCACCCCAGCTTTTCAAGCCAAGCCCCCCCTTTCTCTTTCCCTATTGGTCCATTATTGAATTTACCTTGGCCACGTTATGGAATTTGCCGGCTGACATTAATCCATTTATTGAGCTTGACTCCTCCTTATCTAAAACATCTCTAGGCAAACTGAAACAATCTGTCTGGCATCCACTGATTGGCAGGACAAATTTTTTTAGATAATACAACCACCTTCCCTCTACCTTGCCAACATCATTTCACTCTGGCAGAATGATTAAAAGAAGACCAAGGTAACCACTGTTCACCACCATGTTTAATATCTGCAGTGTATTTACATAAACAATTTTAAAAGATTAGTCTTCTTGGAAAAAAAAATTCAAGAATGAGGGGCCCAGCAGCCAAGCAGAGGAGGTAGATATGAGAGCAGAGAATTGACAGGCTCAACCCTGAGGGCAAAAAGCTACATCTGTATTTGATTTGTCAGGGATTTACATTAGTGAAATTTTAACTCTGCAGATGATACATAAGATTACACTTACAGAACAAGCTTATGCAAATATAGCTTAAACGCCATGGTATGTGGCCCAGACAGTGAATTTGGCAGATTTCATTGAGTCTGGTGGCTGGATCTAATAAATTCATTTACATGAAGGATTAGAACATCTGGAAAAGTAGCATGGTGGTTTATTGAAACATAAATAACATTAATTGAAAGGTTACAGGTATGCAAAACACGTCATGCCGGCGATGCAAAATGTTATAAAGCTGCTTCCCTATTCCACTAAAGAAAAGAGAAAAATAACTTGCTAATATAAACAAAAACAGGAATTCCCAGGATCGAATTTAAGTCTCCCTTCAGATGGTTTAAGAGTGAGAGAGGCAGCCCAGTTCTTCACCCAGCTTTGTAATGATCCCTCTTTTCCCAGCCTGGTCTGTGCTGCCCTCCTGATATACATCTCAGGCACTAATTAGCAGCAGCAAGGTAGTGACATAATTAAATTTATTCTCAGTTACAAATCCCCAAACTGTCATGCCATTTCACCAACAGAAAAGCATGGTTGAGGTCTCCAGCTATTTCTTCAATGAGTTTATTTTTATTTTAGTGCTGTAATGTATACTCACTGGTAACGTGGATTGCCAGTTAATGTCTCATGGAGTTGGTTACTATAAGCATAATAACAAATTACCCAGAGGAAAATGAGCAAAGATTGATATCATATGATTTAAAAGCTGAGAGGAAAGCTCAGGTGGTTTACAATCAGTTGAGTACCTCAAGATTAATTTATAACTTGGTAACCCATTCAAATTCCCCTTCATCATTTATTCTCAAATAGAAAGATGGCTTAAGCTGTTCAGTCACCCAAAATGCCTCCTGCCTGTAGCAATAGCAAGGCATTCCTTCTAAAAGGATCGTTTTCATTATAAGTCATTATCAAAATGCTGACTTTGAGAACTCATTTAAATGAGGAAATAGGAAATCTAGTATTCTCTCAGGTATGGAGACAGAGTGGAGCCCACTTCAGAAATTCTATGTGGATTTGACATAAAGCAATCAAGCAAAGAATTGTTTAACCAAGATTGAAAGAGAACCCCCAGCAATTTTTTTAATGAAAAATAAGATTTAATAGACTTTGGAGAATCACAAGATTTAAAAAGAGAGAAAGTGAAATATTCTAAATGATCTTGTTTCCCATAATAATAAGAAAATAGACAACATGATTTTTGCCTTTAAAGGAGCTAATAGAGTCAAAAAATAGAAGAAATCTTTACTGACCATGTACCTTTAAACCCTTGCCATCAAAAATACAATCCTTAGAATGTATACAATTTTGATACTGCTCTTGAAAGGGTTTCTGTCATAACCAGTAACTAAAATTGGTCAAGTGCAATATATTGCCACAGTAAGCTTATTTTTCTATACGGATGTTTAAAAAAAAAAGACATTAAAAAGCAAAGATTTTTCTTAAATCAGAGATCAGATCAGGTCAGTCACTCAGTCATGTCCATCTCTTTGCGACTCTATGAATTGCAGCACGCCAGGCCTCCCTGTCCATCACCAACTCCCAGAGTTCATTCAAACTCACGTCCATTGAGTCGGTGATGCCATCCAGCCATCTCATCCTCTGTCGTCCCCTTCTCCTCCTGCCCCCAATCCCTCCCAGCATCAGAGTCTTTTCCAATGAGTCAACTCTTCGCATGAGGTGGCCAAAGTACTGGAGTTTCAGCTTTAGCATCATTCCCTCCAAAGAAAGCCCAGGGTTGATCTCCTTCAGAATGGACTGGTTGGATCTCCTTGCAGTCCAAGGGACTCTCAAGAGTCTTCTCCAACACCACAGTTCAAAAGCATCAATTCTTCAGTGCTCAGCCTTCTTCATAGTCCAACTCTCATATCCATACATGACCACAGGAAAAACCATAGCCTTGACTAGATGGACCTTTGTTGGCAAAGTAATGTCTCTGCTTTTGAATATGCTATCTAGGTTGGTCATAACTTTCCTTCCAAGGAGTAAGCGTCTTTGAATTTCATGGCTGCAGTCACCATCTGCAGTGATTTTGGAGCCCCAAAAAATAAAGTCTGACACTGTTTCCACTGTTTCCCCAACTATTTCCCATGAAGTGATGGGACCGGATGCCATGATCTTTGTTTTCTGAATGTTGAGCTTTAAGCCAACTTTTTCACTCTCCACTTTCACTTTCATCAAGAGGCTTTTGAGTTCCTCTTCACTTTCTGCC
>NW_011494770.1:8019893-8026771 GCF_000754665.1 Bison bison bison
AGACAGCGTGTGAGATGAGTGCAATTGTGTGGTAGTTTAAGCATTCTTTGGCATTGCCTTTCTTTGGGATTGGAATGAAAACTGACCTTTTCCAGTCCTGTGGCCACTGCTGAGTTTTCCAAATTTGCTGGCATATTGAGCTAAGTATAATAAACTTATTGCAAAAAAAAAAATAATAAGTCATGTCCATTAATTACCATGACTGTCCAAAAAAACAGTAAATTTACTATTTTCAAATTTTCACACAGAAATGTCATTTGGCTGCACAGTGATTGAATATGAATATTCATCGGGGAATATATTTCAAACAGATTGTCCTTACTAATGTAGCTCATCCAATAGGCTGTCTCACTGCCACTCTTCACATGAAACAGCTGGCCAACCTGGTATCTTCTGGGGATACCAGGAAGCACAACTTTATGTGTACTGATATTAGCTAGTCTCAAAACTTAGAGGGTGGAAATACTGCTTATAAATGAATCCAGTGCTTAAAAACAGGCTGCGGCCTCCTAACAAAAAGAAGTGTAATCTAGATTATTTTTGACACTGGGAGGGCAGAGTTTGACCGGAAGTGCTCACTGACTCCATTGTCACTGAATGGGGTTCCAGTTAGAGTTCCTCAGCCATCTTGGCATTTTAGGAGAAAACACACAGGTGATAAGAATACACTGAACTCATGCTCAGTCGCTCAGTTTGCAGCCTCATAGCCTGTAACCCACCAAGGCTCCTCTACCCATAGGATTTTTCCTGGCTAGAAAACTGACGTGGAGTGCCATTTCCTACTCCAGGGGATCATCCCGACCCAAGGACTGAACCCATGTCTCCTGGGTCTCGTGCACTGTAGGTGGATTCTTTACCTGCTGAGCCATCTGGGGAGCCCATACAGAGCTCAAATTCCAGACCTGTTTCCTGTGACAAGTCAGCCATAGGATTTGTGATTTTGACCTTAGTAAACGAGACTGTCTACTGCATCTATGGGCTTCCCAAGTGGGGCTAGTGTTAAAGAACTTGCTTGCCAATGCAGGAGACAAAAGAGATGTGGGTTCGATCCCTGGGTCCAGAAGATCCCCTGGAGGAGGGAATGGCAACCCAGTCCAGCACACTTGCCTGGAGCATCACATGGACAGAGGAGCCTGGGGGACTACAGTCCATGGGGTCACACAGAGTCAGACAAGACTGAAATGACTGAGCACACACACACCTGATGGTACCACAGTGTCAAGTGACTTCATATGTGTGTGTGGGTGTTAGTCATGTTCAACTCTGCAACCCCATGGACTGTAACCCACCAGACTCCTCTGTCCATGGAATTTTTCAGGCAAGAATACTGGAATAGGTTGCCATTTCCTACTCCAGGCTTATATATATATACACACACACACACACACACACATATATATACACATACACACACACACATAAAACACATACATATAAAACACCCTTAAATTTGTGCTTCAGTTCAGTTCAGTTCAGTCGCTCAGTCGTGTCTGACTCTTCGCAACCCCATGAATCGCAGCACGCCGGGCCTCCCTGTCCATCACCAACTGCCAGAGTTCACTCAGACTCACGTCCATCGAGTCAGTGATGCCATCCAGCCATCTCATCCTCTGTCATCCCCTTCTCCTCCTGACCTCAATCCCTCCCAGCATCAGGGTCTTTTCCAATGAGTCAACTCTTCGCATGAGGGGGCCAAAGTACTGGAGTTTCAGCCTCAGCATCAGTCCTTCCAGTGAACACCCAGGACTGGTCTCCTTTAGGATGGACTCTTAGCCATACATAAAAGTCTGCTTACTGGTGTTATGTGCACAGTGGAGCACAGTACATAATAGCTACAACTTTCTTATAACTTCCACTATCATTTCTGGAAGGAGCTGAATAATGGCAATAGTTATAGAATTATTTAACAACGTAAACTCATTTAATTCCAAAACAAGTAGTAATAACCAGAGGAATGTGGACAGCTTACCAATATGGGAAAAGAAAACAAGTATTTCTTAGACAGAAATCTTAAGATGACTAAGAATGACGAGTTTCTGAGACACACTGCAGCATGAGAAGAGCCTTAGACTAAAGATAATCATTCACAAGAGTCAAGAGAATGAAGAGAAAGAGAAAATTGGAGGAAAATAGTTTGTCAAGGGAATGAGGTAAGAATGAGTGAAGAACCATTGAACCTGGGGATTAAGATGAGAGAATATAACCTTTAAAAGGATGTGACTTCCCCAAACCACCTTAAATATTAATAGAGTTGTTAGGAAGTAAGGTTCTAAAAAATACTGGTGTAGTGCCAAATTAATCAAACTGTACAGAATCCTTTTAAAGCTCAATTTTAAGTCGAGAAATATATATGAAGTACATAAGAATTACATTCTATAGAATGAAGGAGTTAAGTCCAAACTGTTTTGGAAAGAAAATAATGTTAAAGGATATCTATTTCCACGACTTCCACAGCTACTTCCCTACTGCACACAAACATCATTGTGACCTCTCCTGGGCATCTGACATATAACAACATCCGGATGTACTTTAGGCTCCTCAGATATCACTAGCCAAGCGGTGAACTCATCTCTTTCACTGTCCCCTCCTCCAAAAAGCTCCTCTTTGTCCATAAATGACATCACCATAGTACCAGGTACCCAAACTCAATGCCTCCCTTTATCATTTTCATTCATGTCTTTGGCCAATAAAACAGTAAATCCTGTTGACTCTGCCTCTTCCATTCCTCTCACATCGATACACCCTCTTAACCACCACCTTGTCTAACACACATGATCATTTCTTTCACCTGTTTTAAGTCACCCATTGGCTCTCCTTTGCCTATAAGTGAAAAGTCAAATTCCCTAGTGCAGCCTATGTGGTTCTTTACAGTACCCAAGATGGGCATGGGGGTTACTTACTGGAGCTGATGTTTTGCTAGTCTGTGATGCAGAGTGCTTTAGTTCTCTGGAATTTTTTCTCCTCATTCTAGATTAAAAAAAAAAAAAAATGACCAGAGCACCTCACCAATCACATTACTCCCCCTGAGTCAGCTCTTCAAACCTCTCTATCACATGACATATCATGAATTTTTCACAACTCTGGACATTTGAACATGTTATTTCCTCTCTCTCCAACTAGCAGGCTCCCACCCATCCATCAAGATTCAGCTCAAATATCACCTGCTCCATGAAGCTTTCCCCAACTGCCCAAGGCAAAGTTTATTTCTCTTCACTGCATTCCCATAGCATTTTCATACTTCTCTCATGAAATATATTTTTCATTTAAAATCTCAATAGCCAGGATCTCCAGGGCCAAGCACAATTCACAGGATATACTTAATAAATGTCTCACGGACAACTGAATCCAGAGGTGTCCAACATGACAGCTCCATCAGAGACAGGTAACAAAGCAAATGTATCAATTAAAATAATTCCTTAAAGACAGATGAAAATCAGTTAAGTGGAAAAAGGCTCCCAGAAGATATGATTGGCATGAAACACAGGTTAAAAAATGAGCTTTAAAAAGGCTCAGAAGAAAACTTTTTATTTCAAACCATTACTTACTTTTGACTCTAACCCTGAGAACGTTTTTAGCTGAATGACTGTCTTCAGACTTTGGGGGGGAAATCTAAGTTTTTCATTGTCTGTTATAAACCAAGTAGTGCACCAAATACCCCTTACCTAGTCTTCAGTCTTATTCACAAAATGTGTCCACCTTTCTACCCTACTTCTGAATCCCTTGTTTCTATCAACATTCGTGGGCAAAACTGGGTGGCAGTAACTGTTTGGCATTATCACAAAACTGGAGTAGAAACAAAAGAATTCGAGACGAGCTTCTGAGAGCCCAGCCAGCCGAGAACATTCTGATGACCCAGCTGGGATACTGAGAGGCAGGCACATTCAGGACTTTGGCAATAGTTTGTTTACCTTCCTTGCTACCACATTTAACACCCAGCCATGTCAATTCCTCTAACTTGTTTCACCCTTTCTTACCTTAGCCTGCGTGCTATGTGAAGAACATACTCATGTGTACTCAGAGGCCAGCCCTACCAGCTGATTCTATCTCAAGCCCCAAACATCAGTAACTTTTACTTTAGTCATTTTCATAAGGCAGTTCTGTAGTTTGACACCCATCCTGAGGCTCTGTGATTGATTGTAAAGAAGGCTAGTAAGTCAGTTTTAAAACTCTACTTTAGAACTTCCCCAGCAGTCCAGTGGTTAAGACTCCACCTTCCAATGCACAGGGCATGTGTTCAATCCCTGGTCAGGGAATTAAGGTCCCACATGCCATGGGGTGCAGCTTAAAAACATTTTTTTTTTAATTAAAAAAGAAAAAGAAACATGGCCCCCAAATTTTCACACTTTCCTGTTGAGAAGTGGGTCTATGTTCCTTCCTCTTGAATCTAGGCCCTCTGATTGCTTGACCTACAGCCAGATGAACTGATACTGTGCTTTTGTGTTCAGATCTCAAGAAACTGGAGTCCTACTTCCTGTCTCTTGGGACTCTTGCTGTAGGACCATAGGCACTATGACCCTAAGTAGGCTAAGTAGTTCAAGTAGAGAGGAAGCAAGGCCCCCAGTTCACAGCCTTGATTGAACTCTCAAGCTGACAGCCAGCACCATCTTGCCAACCGACAAAGGTTCTTTTCTTGAACGAAGTTTGGTCAGGCTCCTGAAATTTTTCCTAGGCCTGTCTGTACACTTCCTTGTAAGATCTAGTTTTAGCAAGAACCCTGCTAAGTCAGTTTAACCAGAGTCTTCCTATCCTTGGTATCTGATCACCCTTGATATCTGATCATGTTTCTCATCTGCCATCATCCACCAGATGATGTCTGGCCATCCTGGCCTGTCTTCAGTAAGAATCCTGTTATGTGAGTGTAGCCAGAATCTCCCTTTCTGCTGATGTTTCCTCTTAGTAAATTTCCATCCACTCCCCTCAACCGTATCCCTTGGCTACAAATTTCCACTTGCCTATGCTGTACTCATTCCTTCCAAAGAAATCCCAGGACTGAACTGAACTGAACTGATGCTGCAATCAGAGTTGAACCCAATCTTTCTCCTTCTCTGTAAAAGTTCACTTCAGTGGTCCCTATTCTTATGGTGATGCTCCTGAAAAAACTTTGCCTTACCATCATTAATGAATGTCATCTTCAAAGTAAATCCTCCAGACCTCCTCAGGTAACTTCATCATCAGATGCTACATGGAACAAAGATGAGTTGTGCTTGCTAACCTAGCCCATATTACAAATTCAGGATAAAAATAAATGACTGTTTTTATTTTAAGCATCTAAATTTGGGAGTGGTTTGGGAAACAGTACCTGTGACTGATAGAACAGGTAATTGACTAATGAATGACAAGTGTTCAATTCCAAACCAAGCTTTCATATAAGAAAATCATACTAAACTTAGAAGCTATTTTGCTTTAAAAGTGTAGTTTTAACCTTTTATTCTAGAAAAGTTTCAACCACACAAAAAATAGTGACATGAGTCTATCCACCATGCATGTATCCAAGACCTAGCTTGAATAATTATCAACTCACAGTAAATCCACCATGAATTTTAAAGCAAATTCAAGATGTCATATCATTTCATTTTTAAATACCTCAGAGTGTGTCTTTAAAAGACAGTAATTCTTTTTAAAACATGACAATACCATTTTCACTCTAAAAAAATTCACCATAGTCCTTAACGTTTCCTTAATATTACTGAATGTCCTATTACTATTCAAACGTCCCCAATTGTTTCTTAAGTGTTTGGTTTGGTTTGGTTTCAGCTTGTTTGTAAGGATCCATACAAAATATTTTGTTTGACTCATCACTTGTGTCATTTTAAAATCTATAAATTCTCCTTTTAGTTCTATTTTTCCCTTTGTTTTATTTACTGAAGAGCCCTAGTCACTTGTCCATGAAAACATATGTGGATCTAATAATGTTCTAAGTCTCTGCTGAGACACTAGACTACTAGATGCATACCAAAGAGTCTTGCTTTTTGGGAAAGGATTCATCTTGGCTGCAAAATTCAAGTCTGGTATAGATTTCTCCATAGTACTACAGAATATCTAGACACAGGATGAGCCCCATCCATAGGCAGAGTAAGAAACTGCTTGTTCAGAATTGTTTGAGGAATTGCCTCTACTCCAACCAAATTACCTTCCTACTTGGCCATTGGAACCACCCTGGATTAAGAACTTTCAGATACATGGACTCATTTGGCTGGGAAGGGATAATGCCCCTAAATCATTATCTTGGCAGAGATTCATTTTTCATATTAGCCATTTCTTACTTCTCAAGGTTTTCTTTAAGTAACCAGATGCGGAAGTCAATTTGATGTTAGGAGGAGGTCATGAACATTCTAAGGCTTGAAATGTTCCAGCAAAACAGATTCATGTGACGTAAGGAAATTAAAGGTAGTCAAAACCTAATGAGTAGCTTGAGATCAGGTATCTCAGAGAGATGTGAACAGATGTGCTGAAGAGACCATAAACCAGCCTAGTTTATGAAGGCTAAGTCTTCCTTCACCTTTTGCCTCCCTTCATGCCATTCCCCTACATGGGGAATGTAGTAAATTAGCTACATTTACTAACTGTAGCTAATGTGCAGTTAGTAAATTTTCCCTTAGCAAAAATTATACTCAGAAAAGGCATCTGAGAGGATCTGATACAAACACTTATCCCTTTGTTTTTAAGCCTTATTTTAATTCTAGAGTAAAAGTTTTATTTCTCATTAAAGAAGTTCCAAGCATTTTGGAAGGAGTTAGGCTTGTTTTTACCTGGAAGTCTTCCTCATGCCCTTGGTGGCACAGGTTTTGTTATCTGGGATATTCAAACATTTAAGAAAAATCTATATGTATATATACACACACATTCTTTATATATATATATATATATATATATATATA
>NW_011494770.1:8026871-8052236 GCF_000754665.1 Bison bison bison
ATAATATATTACATATATAAATATCACTTTGCTGTACAGCAGAAATTTTTAAAAATTACAATTTTTTTACCAAAAAAAAGTTGTAAATCAACTATAGTTCAATAAAAATAAAGTTTTCTGATTTGTTTTGATCATAAAATCTACTAAAGGGAGATAAATGTTATTAGTGTCTGCTTTGGACTTTTTAGGGACTTCCCTGTAGCTCAGACAGTAAAGAATCTGCCTGCAAGCCAGGAAACCTGGGTTCGATCCCTGGGTTGGGAAGCTCCTCTGGAGAAAGGAAAGGCAACCCACTCCAGTATTCTTGCCTGGAGAATCCCATGGACAGAGGAGCCTGGTGGGTTTGGGGGTCACAAGAGTCAGACACAACTGAGTGACTAACACTACTATTTGGACTTTTTAACCTGGGTTAAACACAAATTTTTAAAAACAACTTTAAAATATTCTTTAGAAATTTCCAGAGCCGATCATTTTCCTGGCATCTCCTAAATATGGGGGGAAGTTTTGTGGCACCAGTGATGCTTGGCTTCCCAGGTGGTTCAGGGGTAAAGAATCTGCTTGCCAATGAAGGAGATGCATGAGATGCAGCTTCGATCCCTGGGTCAGAAATATCCCCTGGAGAAGGAAGTGGAAAACCACTCCAGTATTCTCGCCTGGGAAATCCCATGGACAGAGGAGCCTGGCAGGCTACAGCAGTCCATGGGGTCCCAAAGAGTCAGACATGACTGAGTACACGCAGGCCGACACAGGCACACATAAGCAATTATGCTACCTAACAAGTCCTGGAATTATTTTAATGACAATTAGCCATTCCAATGTCGGTGGCTATCTCCACAAGGAACTCTATGCTTAGTTCTTTCTTGTCTTTCAGTAAGAAAATAATTTTTAAAATAACAATGTCTACCTTTGTCTACGTATTTTGTTTAAACTTTTTTTTTTTAAGAGTAGGGCTTCTTCCTTAGTTCCTTAGCATTTGCTGGAGTGATGTTGAAATTTTTTATTTATTTTTTTCAATTTTTTTTAGGTATCTAAACTACTAATGAAGAACCAGCGACTTACTTGGAGCAAATTATTTTTAACACCTCTTCATCAACAAAATTATCCCCAGTTGTAATCATGTAATGAAACCATGAAATGAAACAAATAATAATATGACCAGAGAAAAAAATGTAAGCAGTGAATTTTTCTTTTACTGAACTTTTATATATATATTCATGTTAGTAAAAAAAATAAAATAAAATAAATGTTAAATTTAAAATGTGGGAAAATGTAATGAATTAATATTTTACACATTAAATATATACTTAAACATTTAAATGTATTTTTTTGAAAAAGAAAAAATTTACACCCACATATAGTCAATTACAATAGTGAATAATAGACAACAAGACATTTTCTGTTTTGGAAGCTTAACTTCCGTAAACTTGTAAATAATTTTATCAAAATCAACCTTTGTGTAATCATAGGCAATGTAGTTAGATTCTTTTTATCTATCCTTATTTGTAGTTGATTAAAGAATATTTTTATTCATTTTAACTTTAAAAAGTGTCTTTCACATAAAGAAAAGTGAAGTTGCTCAGTCGTGTCCGACTCTTTATGATCCCAAGGACTGTAGCCCACCAGGCTCCTCCATCCATGGAATTTTCCAGGCAAGAGTACTGGAGTGGGCTGCCATTTCCTTTTCCAGGGGATCTTCCTGACCCAGGGATCGAACCTCAGTCTCCTGCATTGCAGGCAGACGCTTTACCATCTGAGCCGCCAGGGAAGCCCTTACAAGTTGGTATGGTTACTGTTGAGCTGTAATTACATATGCGTGTGAGCTTCAAATTAGCACATTTTAATTACTTATTATTTAATAAATATTATTTTATATGTAAAAGCTCCTGGAGAAAATGTCCAGTTTTATAGTCTGATCACAAGACACAGAGACTCAGCTACACATATTCATTTTTAGAGCAAGTTCTTAACAGTTCTAGATCCTTCTAGCTCACTTTGGGCACAGTTTGTGTTCACAATTCCTGTGATACTATGGCAGTCTTGTTTGTCAAGTACTGGCTTAGAAATAAATGATGAGAGGCTGATGATCACTAAAGAGGAAGAAACAGAACTTGAATTATTTTAATTCTGTCATTATGTGTATTCACTTAGAGTTTGTATTTATATTTCAAACTTTTCAAACTGTGGAGATATTTGATTAGACCTGATTCCAAAGAAATAAATGCAGATTACAGTTTTGGAAGTGTATTGTGAAATGGAATCTTTATGATTTCAAACAAATATACAAATAGGAAAATTCTTAACCATAAGGCTAAGTGTGACAAAGAATCATAGCAATTCGATTATTTTAAAAACAGAATGATTAAAAGTTGGTTGTTTTGTTTTTAAATTCTTTATGGGCAGCACATCTTTTTCTGCTTTCTCTCAAGGCAGACTGCTGCCAGCACCTTGGCTTTGATATGCCACTGAGGAAAGAATAATAACAATCTGGGGGCTTCACTGGTGACTCATTACTCGGGTTCCATCCCTGATCTTGGAAGACCCCATATGCCATGGAGCGACTAAGCCAGTGCACCACAACTACTGAGCCTGTGCTCTAGGGCTAGAGCCTGTGATCTACAACAGGAGAAGCCACTGCAGTGAGCAGCCTGAGCACCGCAACTAGAGTAGCCCTCACTCTGCAACCAGGTAAAAGCCTGCCCAGCTACAAACACACAGCCTGAGCACTGCCTCCTGCTCAGTGAGCTCAGTAAATATAATATGCTTGAAACATCCTGAAATGATCGGCCCCCTCACCCAGTCTATGGAAAAATTGTTTTCCACAAAACTGATCCCTGTACCAAATAAGTGGGGGACTGCTGCTATACGGGAGAGACAGTTACGTGCAGAGTTCCTTCATAAGCTGGGGCTGTCCAGAAAAAACTTGAAGGGGGAGATAGAAACTGAAATGTATGTTCAAAGGTGGCTTGGTGAGGAACAACAGAGTGCTAATAACAAGACTGAGGAATTCTAGTTGGAGAGAGGCAGACAGTGTGTGAACAAAGTGAGGATATGACACCTGCATGCAGATTCTGAGAGCAGTGATCTGATTAAAGAAGACTGCTTATGTGGGGAAGAGAACGTTGGATGGTAAAATGAGACAGACTTTGGACAGCTTGAATATTAGAATCAGAAATTTGAGTCTGATATAAAAGAAGTCATTTTAGATATTTGAAGGAAATCCAGGCTGTAAGGAATCAGTATAAACAATAGTGAGGAGTGAGAAATGGAAAGGCAGGCAAACCATTGTGGTCCAGGCAGGAAATGCTCTCTGTACAGGCTGATTATGGCTGTGAAATAAGGAAAATAGTTATTCGTGATGCATAAAGAGATTGATAACAGATAGGATATTAAAAATAAGGGAGAGAAAGATGACTAAATTTTCAAGCCTGGATAACCATGAAAATCATGAAAAGCCAGCTGAAAAAAAAAAAAACACTGAGTCCTAAATATTTTAAAAATATTATACAGTAAATGGACTTATTGGTAAGAATTTAGTCATTAAACATGAGACTTGTCCTGGACTTCTGGAATTAAATTTTCTAGTTTCATGTTTTCAGTATTAAATGCTCAAATAAATGCAGAAAAATCTTTGGATTTATTATGAACTCTAGCAAAATAGACTATTGGTTTGGCACAAATTATTCTTGTTTTTAAAACCAAACAGTGGCAGAATGTCATGACTATGAAACCATTGTGATGCTTTACCGAATCAAAACTGGATGAGAGTGACCATATCAGAAAGCATTAAATATTTATTGTGCCACAAAAATTTCAGTGTACTTACAGAATGTAACTCTTTTGGGTGAAACACTGAAATAACTAGTCAGTCTTATCCTCATTCAGGAATCATTAAACTGGTATTAAGTGAAAAAATTGTCAGCAAGTGAATAATTCATAAAATTGAACATAAAATGTTACAACTTATGGACCTTTGGATCTACTATATTGCATCTGAGTGCAATCTGAATCCACATTTATGAAAATAAACTTTCTAATCAGGATTTTACCTTTAGTGATCAACCTTTATATACACTGATTTTTTTTTCAGAAAATTCATTGTCAGTTTAATCTTTTGATAATTTTCAAAGTGGTACAGTTAACCATTTCCACTTTTAATTGTTTTTCATTTACTGAACTTATTTTCAAAATAATTTTACAATATAAATTATAAATGAAGATTTAGCTACTTTGTTTTATTCATATCAATTTTTACCAAAGCCACTGTGGGTTTTTTGGTTTTATATTATGTTGTGTCCTTTGTCCAAGAAAAATGCCCTTTCATCCCATTTTGTACATCTAAATTTGGATTAGGAAAAGAATTGTGTGCAGATTAGATCTTCATTTTATTCTTATTAATTTCTTATTGAGACATCTTCCAAGTCCAAATGGTAGAGTAGAACAGTCTTAAAATGTTGAGATCACAACTTTCTGCTTCACATGAGACATCCAGAGCAGGGTCAGCACCAGTGGGAAACATGTGAGTTTTCTTGAACGTATCTGGAATAGCAGCCTGCTTTGCTCTACTAACCGTGAGTAATTTCTTCAGCAGCAAAACTCATTTGTCTGATTTTTAATTTTATAAATATTTCCTCATTTTAAAGAACTTCCAAATTCTGTTAATCTACCAACAATATGAGAGCAATGAGCTCTCTTACAAAACTTGCATCATGTTATCATTTCTATCAGAAACTTTGTCCTAATTGTGTTACACGTTCTGCATAATGACATGTTCTCCTTACCCAAAAACATGGTGATTTCTGAGACTTTTTCCACTGCTAACTGTTGAATGAGCTCTGAATTCTGTGGAATCAGCAAAAATGCAAAAGTCTCCAGATTTCACCACTTAAGGATCAACTGGGCATGGTTCATACTACAGTAAAATGCTTTGGAAATCTCTTTGCCCTCCTTTCTAAACACCTTCTAGCAAGCACAATGCTGCCTATGACTTTCATTCTCTCAATTATTCATCTGTCACTAGCAAAACTTCTTGAATGTATTTCTTGTCTTTGAGATATAACAAGAGAATATAATGTTTCCCTAGCATGAAGAAATTGGTAGCATGATGGATGAAACTTCAGGAACATTACACTAGCTGGTTGTTTAAGCTTTAATAAAAAACACACTTGGGTCTTCCTTGCTAGATCTGAAACCTTACATGAATTGGTCTGCAAGGAAAACTAAGTACCATTTTTTGGTACATTTGGATTTTTACCTGTAAAAATTACTCAGAAGAAGTTATATTTTCTAATTGTTTGCTATTGAAGAGCTTTCTAAATCCTAGAATTAAAAAAAAAATGTTTCTGAGGTTTTAACATAGTACTTTTCAAATCTGATCCATATTTAAAACATTTCTCACATATTTTTAAAAAAATTGATTATCACATCAAATAGTTTTATAAGTTATTTAACATATATTACAAGTATCATATTTTAATCTACCTAAAACAGCCCTTCTGTAACTCTCTTTGTATAGATGAAAAAAAAAAAAAGAGGCCTCAGTTCTATTCTCCAGATCAAGCCTTTTGACCCATCTCAACAACGAGACCTGTAGTTTGGTCAATAATTATGGTATTTTTTATGGGAGCCCTGAAATGTTATATAAAATATGATTCTAGAGGGCAAGGAAGGTGGTCATTAGGTACAAAATATAAAATGAGAACCAAACTTGGGCATGAAAAATTTACTGTTTTCCATTTTCACCCCAAGAAACCTTTGAACAATGACGCTTCTTTGTTTGGTAGACTAATACATTAATTAAGCCTTACTGTTGTTTCACATGACTATTATTTAATAATATTTAATAATATTTCCATACAGACCATAGCAACTTAAATAAATAAAAGATTAAATAAAATGTATTTGTTTTAAATTATCCATATCAGATTCAAAATTATTAAAGATAACTAGGTGATCCTTTCTTTTATCCAGATAAACATGTCTGTTCCTTAAAAAGTACTTTATTTTAATGTGTAAAGATAAAAAAGATCACATTCATCTCTTTGGATGACAATGAATGTATTGTTCACTAATGAAATCAACTCATTTCTGAGATACTTGTGATTTCTTCCCCGATCAGCATGTCACACCAAAGACGGATTACTGTGGCAGCAATTTGTTTCAGATTTACTCTGTCAGTTCAGCCATTGATGACTTGAGACCATCCTTATCTGAGGTAGAAAATAGAGCCTTTTGTTAAGAGGGAAAAAAAATGTTTGTTTTTTTAAGCCATATCATATTTCTATTTGACACACATAAGAGTGGTGGATATGACTCTAATGAACTTGAATGCATTTTAAAGTACTGTTCATGTACACTTGTTTTACATATTTTTAGTCCCAAGGAGTTTTGATTCCACTGACTACCTTGAAAAAAAAGTCAAAATAAAAATTCAGATACTTCTGTTTCCCACCAAACATTAAAAAGACATACTTGTACTGAGAACTAGGAAAAAACAATAAAGCTTGTGATTTTTCAAATTGTATACAGTAGTAGACTGGATCTGCTACTCAAACATTTTGGAAATTTCCCTCTTCTTAGTTTAAATGTCATTTTATTTCCAAAGATTTGTACAAAAGCAGTATTTGTGTCACTAGGTAATATGTTCTTCAAATGTATTCTCACTTTCTTTCATTTAATCAATAATGACTTTCAAAAGTTTAATCTGGTACAGTCCAGGTTATTGCATATTAACAATTTGTTAACTAGGTAACATGATTCAAGTTTGACTGTATCTTCCCCCATCTACAGGTCATTGTTTAAATGTCTCTTTGGGGTTTTCAAATTAGCCAATTCTATACTCAGTATTCATATTTAGCTCCAAAATCAATGCATGGTGGCTAAGTGCTCAGGCTCTGAGGTCCCATATTAACTGTGTAATCTTGGGCATAAAAGTTAACCTTCTTAAGCTCTACGTTACTGTTTCTAGGGGCCACTTGTCATAGTGTCCCTTCACAGGGCTGTGTGAGGATTATATGGGATGTTTTTAAGAGTTCAGTGACAGCAATGTGATAAACTCTCAGTAAATCCAAATTGCTATTATTGTTTCACATTGGTTGCTTTATCCGTGATTCTGAAATTTTTCTTAAGCTCCTTTGAATCTAGTAGGAAGTAGTAATTAGTTTTATTATTTCCAAAGAGAATGTTTGTTTTAATTAGAGTTCTTTTGTTTTCAAACAACAGAGACCAATTTAACATGATAATGAAAAAAAGAGAAAGGGAAGGAGGAGGGAAAAGTGTATTACAAGAAAGTTCCGGAGTACTGAAGGACTCCTTTCCCCAGAAAGCATAGTCTCTTTGGAGACTTTTTGCCATGTCACTGGGTCCAGTCACTCATCTTCCTTTCTTAACAAATATTTTTTTGAAAGTGGCTCTACTTCTAATTTTTCAACCCATTGCTTCAATCTAGCTTCTGTCCCCTACGACATTACTGGATCTGTATCGATTTTCCAATTGGACATTTTCCAATTGCCACATATAAGAGAGTTTTCTTTTTTAAATTATTATTTTACTAGCTCTCTCTGCTGTACACACATTGAGAACAACAGTCCTTTTTAAAACCCTCCACCCCATTTATTACCCTTATGCTGCACATTCTGGGTTCTTCTCATAATTTGACACGCGTGCATTTTATCCTCCTTTATGAGATCTCCAGCCTATGCCTGCCCCATAAATGTCTGTATTCCCAGTAATCTACCTTCCTCATAGTGCTCCACAGGGGTGATCTAATTTTCTGTTAATAGTTATCTGCTACTGATTCCCAAATGTAAGTCACCAGTTCAGCCTTTCCTCATCTCTTCTCTTTGAAACTTTCCTCAATGTGAATCTCCAAGACCTCAGATTCAACACATCACAAACTATTACGTCTTCAGCAGTTAGGGTCACCAAGGAAATTGCTGATGCACTTGACATAAGATAATTTAAGGAGAGTTGATTATAAAGATACTGTGACAAACATGTTGCTACAGGGGAACCAACAAAGACTGTCCAATAACACAGTTAAACATCCTGGGCCAAAGGAATGAGGGGAGGAAAAGTTAATAAAATAATGAAATCTGAAAGGAAGAAAAGCTGTACAATGAGGATGTTGATGTCTAAGCAGACATCAAACAAGAAGGAAGAGTAGGTGGTAGATTTGGAGGAGCAAAAAGAAGATATCCAGCACAATACGTCCTTTTCACTTAGCATCCATTCTCATCTTTTGTTCGGTGAAAAGTGTGAAACATCAACACAGGGAATTCAAGAAGTCCCCCCAGCTACTGTGTAATTGCCAAGTGTTATATAATCAATCTGGACATAACTCCATGTGAATCTTACAATATTAGCTTAACATGTTCTTCATATACAGTAGTGACTAATGAAAGAATAAAATAAACAGATAACAGCAAATAAAGTGTGCAGAAGTATCTCACAGAATCCAATGACAGAAATATATTAATAGCTAAGCCTCCAGAAAGAATCAAAGTGGAAACTGGGAGACTCTTCGGAGTTAAGGGACTGTTCTTTCCAGCTCTTCTCACTGTTTCTCTGAGTAGATCTACTTTCTTCTATTTTCTTCTTTTTCGTTGCAGTTCCATCCACCTAACAAGAAATGACCACACCATACATCCAGACTTATACATCTCCTATGTTCAAGAGGCTAACTCAGATGTACACTAACTCTTTTAGTCTCGATACTTCCTCAGAGACACAATATTATGACCCCAGCTTAAGTCCATATAACCACCCCTACACAAATAAGCTCTGCTCCGGGACACCTGCTTTGAGACCAGTGCCAGAGAAGAGGACCCTGAAGGATAATCTAAGAATGTCTATTACAGCATTAACTCTAAAAATATAATCTAGGTCTCATATATTCTTGCTTCTCTTAGAAGACATAGCTGTTTGGGGGTTATAAAAATACTCAAATCTGGTTGGTTGATTTTAATATTCATCAGCAAAGGAAATATTTCATATTTGAGGATTGTGGCTTAATTATTCCCTTAACATTTGCTTCTCCGTTTTGAGTAATTCTGATGTTTCTCCTCCCACTCCCACCAGTGTCCTTCCTACTTGTTATCCTAGTCTCTAAGAATATTTTTTTTAAATTCTGATAATGGCTTCACTTGTCTCATTGGAAAAGAACTGGAGAGTATGCATGGCATTCTGGTTATAATTTCACCACAATGGACCAGTGCAAAATATAGAGGAATTGCTTTTCATTACCTACCCAATTCATCACATTGTGCCTAACTATGTAACCATATATACTCTTCTGTAGCTTTCTAGAGAATTTTCTCCTCTGCTTGAAAATTCCCTAATTTTATTTTGTAGTAGTTTATTGTCATCTCCAAGTAACTGAAGAGGAATTAAACTAAATAGTATATAGCCCGAGAATAAAAAGAATCACACATACCACACATATACACATACATAAATTAAACAATTCTCAGCAATAATATTGCTAGTGATATGGTTGGTATTGTTATTCAGAAGCTATTAGGTTGGCATTATATAAAAGCAAATTAGTAATTAGCAAATTAGATCATATTCTAATTCTTTTTTTTTTTTCATATTCTAATTCTAACAAACTCTTGAGACTAGGAATTTCCACCTGTGAGAAAACAGGTACACATTTATCAGAAAGGCTAAAATCCTGTCATCCCGCAGAAACACCAGTATAATTCTATTATAAACAAACTTTCTTTTGCGTATGTGTGTATTGTAGGTAATATCTAGGATTTACTTCAAAATAATTGGGAGAAAGAAAGTACATTGGGATATAGATGGGAAAAAGACTGGTTTGTGTGCTAAGTCACTTCAGTCATGTCTGACTCTATGCAACACTATGGACTATAGCTGCCAATCTCTGTTTCTGGGATTTCCCAGGCAAGAAGGCTGGAGTGGGTTGCCATTTCCTTCTCCGGGGGATGTTTCCAACCGAGGGATCAAACCTGCATCTCTTAGGTCTCTTGCATTGGCAGGCAGGCTCTTCTAGGACTTCCAAATTGGGGTAGAGATGAAAAAAAGACTGATTAGGAGTTGACAATTACTTGTTTAATCTGTAGGTTGAGTATGAGTATAATCTGAACTTTCTATATATTTGGAATTAGTCTACATTTTTAAAGTGAAAATTAATAAATTAATTAAAATGTAGTGTGATGCAATGAAGGAAATGCTAAACAGGATGACGGGAAACCTACCTGCATTCTAGTCCCCCATTTACAATATACAAACAAGATGCAGTGTCAAAGACAAGTCATTTAACTTCTCAAAGATTTGTTGACTCATTTGTAGAGGTCAGATAAAACATATTAGCCTCACAAAAAGAAAACTAAACCAAATCTTCTATGGATTTGATTTGAAGCCCTCAGGACAATTATTTGATAAACATCTTCAAACTTGTCACAACCTCCGTGATTGAAATTATATCACAACAGAACACACTGAAGTTTAATAAGCCAATTCTCCATTGGGTTCAGTGTCAGTTCAAATTATTCAAACCTAACATTGGTAAAACTCATACTGTTAACTGAAAAACACAGCTAATAAATAGCCAATCTTTGTAATTTAATCATAAAATTAGGTTTCCTCTGATATGTGCAATTACAATCAATTATTGTTTCTAAAATCTTTACCTAAATCAGTATTGAAAAAAGCCAATAAGATCTGAGATATTTTCATTTTAATTTTAGGTCAGTTTAATAATTATAACCAAATCCAAATATAATAGAAAATAAAATAAAATATGCAAAGTATTCTTTCAGAATGGCATTTTCAGGATCAACTTTACAAGCAGCCTGTTTTACAAAATGAATTCTGTTAAAATGAATATTAAAAATATTCTTTCAAATCAGACCTAAATCCACCCATATAAGGTAGTAAAGAGCTCATCTTTTGAATCTCTCAATTATGTATTTCTGCATCTACTTAGACAGATCTACAGAGCTTGCTTTAGGCTGTAGAATTTTTTCTTGCTTAGTACGTTGTACTTACAAATAACCAGAAAAATTTGTACTTTTCCAGTCCACTAAAAAAAAAAAAAAACCTCATTTTAGGATTTGCCCTTACTCATATACACACACATGTGCGAACACACACATTTTAGTTGTACTAAACTTAATGTGAAATTTTAGATTAGCGTCTCATTTATTGGCAATTCTGGGAAAGGGTTTTAGCTTAATCCTCAGTTAATGAAACCCTTGCTTGTGAATTTCCTTTGTCAACACTGCATTTAATGTATAGAGCTTCATACCTGCTGGATCATCAAAACCTGCAAAGTGATTAGGCTCAATTGGAATGCAAAAGTTGGAAGGAAGGATTTTTGTAATATTTTATAAAAAGAAGTTACATGCGCTGGCTCTATTTAAAAAACTATTCTTCAGCTCCTGTGTTTTTCTATTAAAAGTAATAAATAGCTATGCTTCAAACATAACAAAGCAGTTCTTAGAAATCATGCCTGATTAATAGGTAATTCCTTGAGAGAAAGCAACCAGGTCAGATGCTGGCTCAGAATAAGTCTGGCCACTGTTCTTCTTTTGCTTTGTCAAGGCTGGACATGTATGTGGAAATGACTCCCAGAAAATTACAGCAAATGCCTACCCAGGTGATTTGGGGAAAAGTACATGTGATCATCAAACATTTAGGTTAAAAAAAGCTATCAGTGATTCACACACTATTTTTGTATCAACCATTTTCAAAAATATGGGCTACAAGAATATTCAATAAATACAAATGCATTTTTTGGAGCTAGAGCAGGCACTTCCAGATTTGGCACTGTCATCCAATAAGGTGCTTCCCAGGTGGTGCAGTGGTCAAGAATCTGCTTGCAGTACTGGAGATGTAAGAGAGGTGGGTTCAGTCCCTGGGACTGGAAGATTCCCTGGAGTAGGAAACGTCAAACTGCTCCAGTATTCTTGCCCAGAAAAGTCTATGGACAGAGGAGCCTGGTGGGCTACAGTCCATGGAGTCACAAAGAGTTGGACATAACTGAGCACAGCACAGCACAGCATAGTAGTATCCAATAAAGTACCCCAGGTTGTTAAAGGAGAATTCCTACTAGCAACGGTGACCATCAGAAGACAGAAAAGGGCATTACAGAGACAATCAAAAGCAACGACACTTGGCTGTTAGTGTGAAAAATCTATGATGAAGTTAAAGTTTAATTTTGTTGAATAGTATAAAATACAGCTCTTTGATCATAAAGTCTAAAGAAAATTCTACCCTGACCCCTTCAGCTTTGGTGTCTCTTCAAGGAAATGAATCCATAATTTCTACACAGTATCACTTTAAAACAATAATAGATCCTTAAGCAGAATAAAGCAAGAACCTCAGTGTGGAACCAAGATTGACAGCAAAATAGTAAAATACCATTTATATCTAAAGTTGGTCTGCTAAAAAGACTTCTCTTATGTTTCTATGAACAGTTTACTTATTTAAAAGCTGAAAATAGTATGTCAATCAGCCACATGCTTTTCAGAAACTATTGCATCTTATCAGTTTGGTAGTTGCCATTTTTATTGAAAGAAAAGCTAGGCAACAGAATAATTATTACTTTAATCCAAAATATTCTATAATTTCAGAGACATAATTACCTTGAATGAACTTCTTCAAAGCTTGGCTATGTACCATGTAAAATCTAATGCACACAAGGAACAAATTCTTCAGATGGAGGCCTGCTGCTGCTACTAAGTCGCTTCAGTCGTGTCCGACTCTGTGCGACCCCATAGACGGCAGCCCACCAGGCTCCGCTGTCCCTGGGATTCTCCAGGCAAGAACACTGGAATGAGTTGCCATTTCCTTCTCCAATGCATGAAAGTGAAAAGTGAAAGTGAAGTCGCTCAGTCATGTCCGACTCTTCGTGACCCCCTGGACTGCAGCCCACCAGGCTCCTCCATCCATGGGATTTTCCAGGCAAGAGTACTGGAGTGGGGTGCCATTGCCTTCTCCGGATGGAGGCCTAACCCCCAGTAAAATGTTTTCCAGCTCTTCAGAAGGACTGGTTAACCTCTTATGCAATGGAACAAGGTTGGATAATCTTATCTGTCCTTTTAGGAACAAAACCAATTATTTGTTTCCATGACTTCTGGTCCTGATTTTATCTGCCTATTATTTCAGTTTGTGAAAAGGTAATCTTTTTAGAACTGGACATGGAACAACAGACTGGTTCCAAATAGGAAAAGGAGTACATCAAGGCTGTATATTGTCACCCTGCTTATTTAAATTATATGCAGAGTACATCATGAGAAATGCTGGACTGGAAGAAGCACAAGCTGGAATCAAGATTGCCAGGAGAAATATCAATAACCTCAGATATGCAGATGACACCACCCTTATGGCAGAAAGTGAAGAAGAACTCAAAAGCCTCTTGATGAAAGTGAAAGTGGAGAGTGGAAAAGTTGGCTTAAAGCTCAACATTCAGAAAATGAAGATAATGGCATCCAGTCCCATCACTTCATGGGAAATAGACGGGGAAAGAGTGGAAACAGTGTCAGACTTAATTTTTGGGGGCTCTAAAATCACTGCAGATGGTGACTGCAGCCATGAAATTAAAAGATGCTTACTCCTTGGAAGGAAAGTTATGACCAACCTAGATAGCATATTCAAAAGCAGAAATATTACTTTGCTAACAAGGGTCCATCTAGTCAACGCTATGGTTTTTCCTGTGGTCATGTATGGATGTGAGAGTTGGACTATGAAGAAGGCTGAGCGCCAAAGAATTGATGCTTTTGAACTGTGGTGTTGGAGAAGACTCTTGAGAGTCCCTTGGACTGCAAGGAGATCCAACCAGTCCATTCTGAAGGAGATCAGCCCTGGGATTTCTTTGGAAGGAATGATGCTAAAGCTGAAACTCCAGTATTTAGGCCACCTCATGCGAAGAGTTGACTCATTGGAAAAGACTCTGATGCTGGGAGGGATTGGGGGCAGGAGGAGAAGGGGACGACAGAGGATGAGATGGCTGGATGGCATCACCGACTCGATGGATGTGAGTCTGAGTGAACTCCAGGAGTTGGTGATAGACAGGGAGGCCTGGCGTGCTGCAATTCATGGGGTCGCAAAGAGTCGGACATGACTGAGCGACTGAACTGAACTGAATCTTTTTATTTCTTATACCAATACTGAAAAAAAAAGTGACAGTGTTAGTCACTCAGTCCTGTCTGACTCTTTGTGACCCCATATACTGCAGCCTGCCAGACTCCTCTGTCTGTGGAATTCTCCAGGCAAGAATACTGGAGTGGGTTGCCATTCCCTTCTCCAGGGGATCTTCCCTGAACTAGGGATCCAACCCAGGTCTCTTGCATTGCAGGCAGATTCTTTACTGTCTGAGCTATCTGGGAAGCCCCTGTAGCAATACTATTTATTAACCATAACAACAACAAAAAAAATTCTAGGCAATTTCCTGGCCATCCAGTGATTAGGACTCAGCATCCTCATTGCCTCGAGCCCACGTTCAGTCCCCGGTCAGGGAACTAAAACCTCATGAGCCATGTGGCCAAGCACAAGACAATGGTGTAAAATCTTTTTCTAGATTCTTTGTTCTACATGAAGAGATGTCATGATAAATATAACTTTGGGCTTGTTACAAAAAACCGAGAGAAAATAGAGGTATACATACATGTGTTCACATACATATACTTTAGTACCTTATATTACAATGAAGATATTAACTTTTTAAGAAAACCATTCATCAAAAGAGAAACCTGCAGGAAGGGGAAAAGAATATACAGTCCTTTTCTCTGATACATGTGTGTAAATAATCTCTCATCACCTTATTCTGTCTGATGGCAGAATATTCTGGGACATGTCATGAGATTTTGCCCCACTGTGATTAAAATATCCTTTCCTTTCAAGAAGTGATGTGAAAGTTGCTCAGTCATATCTGACTCTTTGCGACCCCATGGACTATACAGTCCATGGAATTCTCCAGGCCAGAATACTGGAGTGGGTCCCTTCTCCAGGGGATCTTCCCAACCTTGGGATTGAACCCAGGTCTCCTGCTTTGCAGGCAGATTCTTAACCAGTTGAGCCACAAGGGAAGCTGTTTAAATATGGGATCAGAATTCTTTTCCCTCCATGAATTGGGGAAGAGGGACTGTTGTGCACTCCGTCTTTACAAGAACATTTTGGAATATATAACTGCACTGATTTAAATTGTTGCAATCGGTGCTCTAATATTAAGAGCCCCTGAAGAGCCTTGAGGGTGTGTGGAAGTAAAATCTCCATAAATACTAATGAGGTCAATACTCTCATATTTTGAAGGGCGTGAGTGAAGGTTTATGGGATGAATGGAGCAAAGGCAGTCTAGGCCTGGATGTAGAGATTTTCAAATGTTTACAACACTCCTGCTCCAGTGACAGAGCTAAGCTGAAACTTACAGTGTCTTTAAAACATGAGACTTTAGCTCATTATTACCATAGTGGGTATTCTTTCCATTCTTTTACTGCTCCCTGAAATCATTCCTTGGGTTTATAAGTAAGTGTGCAATATTTTAAAACGAAAGGCAAAAAAATCACAAATAAACCAGTTAAAGCAGCAATTTGAGCAGGTAGCACAAACACCCTTTAAATCCAAGTATGTACTCCTAGAAGAAAAGTAGAAAAATTAGGAATTTTAAAAAATCATTCATTAATGATCAGAGACCTGAAGGAATAAATAAAAGAATGGGGTTCACAAATTTTGCTCTATGATTTCAAACAGCAAAAGTACAAATTCAAACAGTAAAGTAAACGATTTAGTATCTATAAGATTAAAACATTACATCTATTTGGGAAAAATACTCTTGATAGTGAGACTAGAGAGAAGACTTTCCCACAGGTTCTTACAAGTAAGACCCTGCATAATGTCACAAATAGCATCCTTAATGTTGATATATCAACAAATTTAATACAGGCATCTTTTTAATAGTCTGTGTTAAAGGCTTCACCTGATGTACAATTTCATAAGCACAGTAAGGGTGAATCTAGGCAGAAGAAAGAGGTAGTAATAAATGTTGTACAGAATTGCAGTGCTCTGTGGTTTCATCTTGGGATAGAATTTAGAACATCTATGACTGGGTAAATAGCATATATTTCAAGCAATATTCCATATATAATCACCTAAGCTTTAACGGCTATTGAGTGATACTAATATAAAGACTAACATTCCTGTAAGTACCAAGAGTTACCAAGTAAAAGAAATATGCAACTTTAATGAAAGATAATTCTAGAGGAGTATTGGATTCAAAATAAAAATATCAATGTGATATTCTTAATATAATGGAGGGAGAAATTTTTAAAATACTTAACATTTAAGGAACAAAACTTACGTAATAATTTTAAAGTCATTGGAAAATGATATTACTGATGATTAGAGTAACCATGTATTAAAATCTATTACCAATCTATAATTATTAAGTTTATATTGTGCTGGTGCAAGATAAATGGAGCAGAGAAATGATCTGAAACAGATTCTACTCAATATGAATATGAACTTAATAAATGCTGAATAAGGTCTTAGAAATAAGATTTCAGAAATAAGTGAGAATTTCAAGAAATATCTATAAATTTTGCTGGAAGAAAATAAGCTATTTAGAAAGAAAAAATAATCTGAGATATTCAACAGTCACCATAGCCCAAATAAATTGCAATTGGATATGAAAATTTGTTGTAGAAAAAATTGAAAATTATTAGAATATATAGGTGAAACCTGTTTAATCACTTTAGGAGAACAGTTTCTTTAAAAAATATTTAGTAAATGAAAGAGACATACAATAGATGCAATGTATGAAATTTGATTGGATTTTGCACAAAAATAAAAGAATATAAGAGGTTTATTTGGGAGACAGAGAAAATTCAAATATGAACTGGATATTGGATATCATGGAATTGTTATTAATTGTACTAATAGTATTGTAGTTATGTTGGAGAATATCCTTATTCATCAGAATTATTACTCTTAAAATATATACAATAAAAAATTTGTCAACCAAGTGTCTGAAGCTTCCATTCAAATAGTTCAACAATAATAAGTAAATCTCTTTCATCGTATGTGTAGATGCATGTGTGTGTGCTTAGTCATTCAGTCTGGTCCGACTCTTTGTGACCCCATGGACTGTAGAATCCCTCTGTCCATGGGGATTCTCCAGGCAAGACTGCTGGACTGGAGTGGGTTGCCATGCCCTCCTCCAGGGGATCTTCTGAACCCAGGAATCAAACCCAGGTCTCCCGCATTGCAGGTGGATTCTTTACTGTCTGCGCCATGAGGTACACATACACACCCCAAAATGTACATGCACACAAATACATATATATGTACCTGTCATTTATATGAGGTAGAAAGAATAGGGATAAAAACTGACAAAACACCGCTAGCTAGTGAATCTAACTGAAGAGTATATAGGGCTCACTGGATTATTCCTTCATTTTTTCTGTAAGTTTAAATTTTTAAAATAAAGGTCAGGAGGAAAATTTTTTAGCAAGAACAATAGACTTAATGAATTAAAAATGTAAAGCATCTGTATGTAAAATATGATATTTCTAAATTATATGGTAAATGTTACACACTTAATAAAAAGAAGGTTTATGAAAGTTGTTAAGGAAAACACTAGGACTCTGAAAGAAAAAAAAAATGAGCAAAAGATGCAAACAGATGCTCCTCAGAAGAAATCCAAGTGACTAAATATGGAAAAAAAAAGGTCAACCTCACTAGTTGTCCAAGAAAATGGAATACTATTTTTCCCTATAAAAGTAACAGAGGGTTTTGGTTTTTTATTTGTTTTATTTTTAATGATTATACATAATATCACAAGGGTGCAAGGAGAGACGTCTCATTGTTGATGGATCTGTGAAATAGTATAGACAGTCTGGAAGAAATTTGGGAATGGTCTCAGAAGCATGAAAAAAAGACAAACTTTGATCAAGGAATTATTTCGGGGCACTTTTCCTCATGGTAATAAAAAAATTAGGAAATTATGTCCTAAAAAAATATGTCACATATGGCAGTTCTAATAAAGGAAAATATAAAACAATCTCAACACCCACTGTCAGGGTAAAAGGAAACACAACTTTTTACTATATGGCACATTCATTTGGCAAAACATTATGACACTATTAAAGATGTTTATGAAGATTTTAATGACACAGAATTGTCATATAATAAAATAGTGAGTGGAAAAAAAGAGTGTCAAGCCACATATACAGTCTGAAAAAAATTCATAAAAACTAATGAAAAATACTGAAATATGATAAAATATGAACAACTGGTACCTTTAAGTAGTGTTTCATCTATGTTTTTTCTATTTTTTATAGTAGTTCATACGACCCAAACTTTTCTCTATATCCACATATGCTGTGAGTGCAATATGAGTAAAATTTATTTAGAAATCTTTAGAAAAGACATTAATAAAGAGAAAGAAGAGAGTCTCCAGAGTATTCAGGTAACCAAAAAAACATACTGAAGTCCAGTCAATGCTAATATGGTTAACATTTTTATAGGTGTTTACATAAAATGAAAAAGAAACAGATCATTTGAAATAGACCATATACCTCAGAGATATAACTTTTTGAAAACTTTTCAGGCAAGCTCTTTCTTTCTGTGTTTTTATAATGGTCTAAATATTTCCTAGAATTTTGTTTCCTTGTTTTTTCTGTTTAATTTTCTGTTTAACTTCAGATAAAAGAAGCTGAAAGTTAAGTGAACAGGTGTCACTGAGGTGTTGGGAGAAGGAAGTTGTGATAGTAAAACCTCAAGTGAAGCACTTTGAACACACACTCCCTCACTGCATCACTTCATACTTCTCTGAGTAAATTAACCTTTTCAAGTCATAGATAATCAAGTCAATTATCTTCACAATAGAAATGTCTTACATCAAAAACCAGTTTGCTGGTAAAAACAGATGATCAATTTAAATTTTTCATATATTACATTTTAATCTCCAATTAAGTTTAAAGACATGAACTGGGAAAGCCAATCATTTTGTTTGCACATAACACTCTTAAAGTGTCGGTCTATACCCCATCTCAAAGAGAGTGTTCCCTCAGAACCCACTGAATGAGCAGCAAGAAATGAATGATCCATAGCTGATCGGACCAGGGGGACACCTAACCCAAGCAAGGTCTCTAAGATTCCCTTTTCTGGGAATTTATAGTTGAAACACAGAGAGATTGAATTGGTTTTCTGAGCATACTCTACCTGTCCAGTTACTAGATTAGAGACTATCAACTGAAGACTTGATCTGTTAATGAGCCAAACAACAAAGCCAATCTATGGGGGAAACCTACAAAATGAATCAGAAACACATAATGAACATAAGTGTTACACAGGAGAGACAGTTGATTAAGGAGCAGTGGCTTCTGAGGGCTTTCCAGTTCTCTGTTCCAAAACCTCACTCATGTCTAGTGACACATCGCATCTTTGGTTTCATGAGATATGACTGGATATCTTATTAAAAGTCTCCCTGTATTTAAACAAACTTCAGATGTTATTTTGTTGCTTGCAATCAAAGCATCCCTGGGTAAATAAGTACTTGTCCTTTCTAAATTACGTTAAAAATGAATAAGGCATGTGCTTTTTATCCACCTTTAACAGATTGACTTCCCTGGTGGCTCAGACGATAAAGCGTCTGCCTACAATGCTGTAGACCCGGATTCAATCCCTGGGTCAGGAAGATCTCCTGGAGAAGGAAATGGCAACCCACTCCAGTGTTCTTGCCTGGAAAATCCCATGGATGGAGGAGCCTAGTAGGCTCCATGGGGTTGCAGAGTCGGACATGACTGAGTGACTTCACTAACAGATTAGGAACTGAGTCAAATAATTTAACAGTATGTGATTACTTACTGTAACCCTAATATTTCAATCTCAGTTCCTCTGCTATTAACTCTTCTGTGTTTCGAAGTAAAGATGGCCAATGCTGTGCTGGCAGCCAATGAACACATCAGCAGAAATCTGCCTACAAGGTGGTATAACTGAATAAGTGCTACATCTAGGTTCTGCTGTAGTAGCACCATGTGGGGAGACCATGGGTGATCAACTCAGTTAAAAGCATCAGGACCATTAACTTATAGGTCTACCATCAAATTCATAGAAAAAAACAAGGAAATTTTACTTTGATATTACTGTTAACCAAAATGTATTAGGCTTCTATTTTAACCCCACCTACAGTTTCAGTATTAAATGATTTTTGTCATCAAAAGAAAAGCAAATAAAAACACTTTCTAACTCTAGCATTTAAAATTCTGATCTCAGACTTCTCTGGCAGTCCAGTGATTAGGACTACGCACTTCCAATGCTGGAGGTGACGGTTCCATCTCTGGTCAGGGAACTAAGATCCCACATGCCAAGAGGCATGGCCAAAAACAGAAAGAAAAAACAAATGATAAAAAGAGAAAAAAAAATTCTGATCAGTAAACTCAATCAAACATCTTCAATCCTGTCCAATGAAAAAATAAACAGTTAAAGTCAGCTAGGATCTACTATATGCTCTCAAATTTCTATGTGTTCTATATAACTAAAGATATATAGCTAATTTGCTAATAATTATTATTTAGATACCATTTATTGGTTGCCTGTACTGGTCTAGGTATTTTACACACATTATTCATTCATTCAACAAGTATTTGTTTTATTGAATATACTGTACTTAACACACTGTTCATATGTGATACTTACTGAAGAGAAAGTCCCTGCTCTCAAAAAAAATTTAGGCTTCATTTAATCATCACAATTAACCCACTGTTGTTACCATTTTTTTAGACCCAATGAGGTTAAATAATTTTCCCAAGGTCACACAACAGATGAAGTATAGCCTAGGCTTCTCAAAATCTCAGACTCCATTTGACTACAGTCTCTCATTAAATCATTGACTATGAAAGTGAGCCATATTTATAGCTAGGGGAACATTGTTGAGAAGCTGATAATCACTGATAATCCATGCCAAGACCTTCTCACATATACTAGTTCCTTGATGCGTTTACTACAAATGTAGATTACTTCCCATAAAGTAATGCCCCCACTGAAACCAATGTTTCCTAAAATACTTTAACAAACTTTGAAATTTATCATTGGATTATCACTGGATTGGAATCTGAAATACTCTACCATCAATATAAATAGCATCTCAGATGTTCACTATATGATGAATGCACATAATTTTATTAAACCAAATTTGTTTTTAATTTGATTCATTCATATATATATACATAGTGTACCACTATTAATTTGATTCATTTGTATATGAATGTACAGTGTATATAGTATACAGAATGTACAGAATATATAGTGTGCAAGAACATGTTCTCGGTGCTGGGATACAGCAGCAATTGGAAAAAAAATCCTACTCTGATGGCATCCACATAAAATATATACTTTGTCATAAGGTAGCAAGTTCAGTAAATAAAGCATGGAAGAAGGTTGGGCGTATAAAGGACTAGGACTTACAGTTTTAAATAGGCAAGTCAAGGAAGGCTTCATTGAAAAGATGAAATGTGAAAAAATTTTAAAGAAACTGAGAGGGTGAGCCATAAGGAGATTCAAGCAAAGTATACAACAAGTTCAATATCCCTGACACGGCTGCATCAAAGCTCTCAGGAGTATCAGGATGAGAGAAGTATCAGGCACCAGACTATATGGGATTCCCTGATAGCTCAGTTGGTAAAGAATCTGCCTGCAATGTGGGAGACCTAGGTTCAATCCCTGGGGTGGAAGATCCCCTGGAGACGGGAAAGGCTACCCACTCCAGGATTCTGGCTTGGAGAATTTCATGGACTGTATAGTCCATGGGATCACAAAGAGTCGCACAAGACTGAGCGACTTTCACTTTCACTTTCATGGCCATCATGGGCTTCCCAGGCAGCGCTAGTGGTAAAGAACCCACCTGCATTGGCAGGAGACTCAAGGTACGTGGGCTCAGTCCCGGGGTCAGGAAGATTCCCTGCAGGAGAGTATGGCAACCCACTCCAGTAGGAGAATTCCATGGACAGAGGAGCCTGGTGATCTACATTCCATGGGGTCGCAAAGAGTCAGACACGACTGAGCATCTTAGCACAGCACAGCACATAGGCCATTACAAAGGGATTGGCTTTTTCACTCTGAGTGAAACAGGAAGTCACTGGAAATTTTTGAACAAAGGAATGAATTAAATTGCCCATATCTTTTCAATTAATTTTTTATTTATGTAAGGCAATTAGTCTAGAATCTTGTTTTTCAAAGTATAATCTCATAGGAATCAGCCATATCAAAATCACCTGCAAGATTACTAGAAAGGCAGAACCTTTGGCCATATCACAGGCCTCCTAAATCTCAAGGTGATTCTTAGGAAGCACTTATGCCTGCGTCCTAATGCTGATTTGGTTATTTCCTTAGCATGTAACTCTAGGCAAATCTCTTAATCTCTAAATCTAAATTGCTCATCTCTAAAGTGGAAAGGGTCCCTGCTACACTAATTCAGAGGACTGATTAAAGGATCAAAGGCAATGAATTATGTGAAAGTACTTTAAAATCTATAGAGTGTCATTAGAAGTCTCACCTAAAATAGGCGTTTGCATACAAGGAAAATCCAAGGGGCCAGGGCTGGTGTCTGGAATGTCTTGGCCACATCCCTCACAGCTGCCTTCACGAGCCCTGTGTATAAACAAAAGCTCAGGAAACATCCCACTTGGTAAAACAAATACTCAGGTCTATGAATATGTCATGGATCTGAGTTATCCCAGGAGATTCATGGAGTGCTATCTGACCCAGCTGCTCTCCAGATCAAGCCAAGGAATTTGCCATCATGTCAGTGCACCTGCCACTGCTCTGTGACATTCCTGGTTACTTCCTTTCCGTGCTTCCCATCTTTTATCAGCAGAAGACTGTGGGATGGCTGAGGGAACAAGGCAAGGCAGAAGGTAGGCTTTTCTGAGCAGTACCTTGTCAGGTAAAAGGCTAACAGGCTTGGAGTGCTCTCCAACAATGAAAGCAGACTGTCACACAGCCAATCCTTCAGTCCCCTGAGAACTGTCACTTAGGTGTTTCTAGCCGCAAGCCTCCTTTAATGAAAAACTTAAAGTCATTAAAAATGAACATTCCATTACTAAAAATTGTGTTCCACAAGACCCTGATCCTGGAGATGTTTAGGAAAAAAGGATTCTGAGCTCAGGTAAATTGGGAATGTTGCATACCACCCTGGGTTTCCCAGGTGGCTGGCACAGTGGTAAAGAATCTGCCTGCTAATGCAGAAGATGCAGGAGACTCAGGTTTGATCCCTGGGTTGAGAAGATCCCCTGGAGTAGGAAACAGCAACCCACTCCAGTATTCTTGCCTGGAAAATTCCATGCATAGAGGAGACTGGCAGGCTAAATCCACAGGGTCCCAACAAGTCAGACACGACTGAGGACACAGACACACACACACACACATAGACACACACCTCACACACCATCACATCTCCTGGAGCAGAGCATAAAAAGAATCCTGTTGAACTTTGCCTAATCAGCATTTTCAAAATTTACTTGACTGCAGAACACTTCCTAGCAATATTGTCTACTAATACACCACAGTTTAAACAGTAGTTCCGCTAAGAACATATCTTAAAAATCACTGCCTTTTTTTGGTTATAATATTTAATGTATTCTTAATAAGCACAGTAAACCATAGCATAGAACTACTTTTGTGGAAATTAAATATTCTAACCTATAAGCTACTTGAGTACAGGATCCATTGTTTTTCACTCTCCAACACTTAGAACAGCAAAGATATTGAAACAGTTCTCAGTGAATGTTTGCTAAATTTTAAAAATTCAAAATAGAATCCATTTTTTACATGAGAAAAGATATTCTCACTGTATCATCAAGGATGTGATGAGTATTTATAATGGGCTTTATGTGATGGGTCTGTACATTCAAATAACCTATTTGGGTTGATGATTTGCTACTTCTATAAGCAAAAAAATAAGGAAACATCATCCAAAACAAGAAATGTATACAAGAATACCATCAACCATCATAGTTTCTCAGCATTTATAAAATACCATGTTTCAATATTTCTAAAGAACCAGAAATTTTTTTAAAAAAAGTCTACAAGCAATAAATGCTGGAGAGGGTGTGGAGAAAAGGGAACCCTCTTACACTGTTGGTGGGAATGCAAACTAATACAGCCACTATGGAGAACAGTGTGGAGATTCTTTAAAAACTGGAAATAGAACCGCCATATGACCCAGCAATCCCACTGCTGGGCATACACACAGAGGAAACCAGAATTGAAAGAGACACATGTACCCCAATGTTCATCGCAGCACTGTTTATAATAGTCAGGACACGGAAGCAACCTAGATGTCCATCAGCAGACAAATGGATAAGAAAGCTGTGGTACATATACACAATGGAGTATTACTCAGCCATTAGAAACAATACATTTGAATCAGTTCTAATGAAGTGGATGAAACTGGAGCCTATTATACAGAGTGCAATAAGCCAGAAAGAAAAACACCAATACAGTATACTAACGCATATATATGGAATTTAGAAAGATGGTAACGATAACCCTGTATGCGAGACAGCAAAAGAGACACAGATGTATAGAACAGTCTTTTGGACTCTGTGGGAGAGGGCAAGGGTGGGATGATTTGGGAGATTGGCATTGAAACATGTGTAATATCATATAAGAAACGAATCGCCAGTTCAGGTTCGATGCAGGATACTGGATGCTTGGGGCTGGTGCACTGGGACGAACCAGAGGGATAGTATGGGGAGGGAGCTGGGAGCGGGGTTCAGGATGGGGAACACGTGTACACTCGTGGCAGATTCATGTTGATGTATGGCAAAACCAATACAATATTGTAAAGTAAAAAAAAAAAAAGGAGAAGCTAATGTCATTCTCTATAAAATAGCATGGAATGTGAATTGTAATCCAGATGGTCTACAGGGATTTGGAATCACTATTCAAAATTTATAGTCCTTAGTTATCAAACTGCTAGTAAAGTAGAAAAATACATCCAGGGGGCCTTGATTGCTCTAAATCATGGCTGATGGTTCAGCATCACATCCCAAGCCTCTATCTACACTGTGTCTTGAGAGAGGTGTTTGGGGACTGCAAAACTACCAGGAAAAAAAAAAAAAAAACAGAAAGGGAGGGCTGAGTGTGGAGGAGAAAAAATGCATTCAAAACTAAAACCAGAAATGTGGATGCTGATGCTAACAGACTTTCCTCAAGGAGAGAGCCCTGGGTAAGCACATGTAACTTTGAAGTGACCCACAAACCTCTCCTCTTAAAGAACCTTCTCCATCTCACCCAGATTGTATTTCCCATAAAGGGAAATAAAAACCCTTTGGGTTCTGCTCAAATGAATGATTTGCCACAGTCACAAGACTAAGTGACTAAATATTACTAGCAAGTTCATGT
>NW_011494770.1:8052336-8069549 GCF_000754665.1 Bison bison bison
GCAAAACTTGGCCTTGGAAGGATGAGAGAAATCTAACCTAGGAGCAAAAATCTGGTCTTCTTAGGCTCAGAAAAGAATTTGATATAAATTACTCTTTTAACAAAATGCCCTTTGTTATAGCCCGAAGGGGAAAGAAAGGTCATCCAGTGCAAAAGCATTTTCTAAAGACTGTTGTAAGGACCCCATTGGTTTCTCACTAAATCTCAAGGACTGCCTGAGAATGTAACCCCTCTCCCATTTGTTTAAACATCTATATTATTTTCAAATATTTCTTCATTGCTACTAATAATTGAACATCCTATTTTTAGTCTAAAATTTCAAATTTAGCATTTCTTTAGTAATTTTATATATTATACCAGATTGTATACACTATTTAGAGAAGCATTTATATGAACACACACACACATATTTACACACAATCTGTCAAAGAGTGGTGATGAGAATTGGCTTTGGGTTTTCAGATATACCTATTATCACCATAAATATTTATATAAGACAAACAAAATGCTGAGAAAAAATCCAAAGGAGGTTCAAAAAAATATACTTTAAGAACATAGCAGACATTTAACTTCTCAAAACTTCAGTTTTTCAGATGACATAATTTTGATAACCTGCAACCATAACGTATTATAAGGATTTAAAAAATGTATATTTAAAACAGCCTTATAAATGTTAACTACTGTTATTTATGTTGCTGTTGTTTTATTATCATTATTATTTTAAACTTCTTAAAATTAAAATTATTTTTAGTGAATTCCTATAGATTGTTATTTAATAGAAATTTACCAATTCCAAATATGGAGAAGCAAAAGAATACAGCTAATGTCACAGCCTAAATAAGAACTAGGAACAAGGTGTTCTATCTGAATTCTGAGCCTATTCTGAGTTCCATGCTAATCTCTTTTTACAATGTAATTAACACTGACAACTCAGCATTTTTGAAAAGAGAATATAAAGGAATCCACTAGCAAGTAGGTTACACAAGTTTCCTGGTGACCAAAATTATGTTGTTCATATATGAATTGGATTTATCCAAACAATTGTTTGAATTTGAATATTTACATCAAAATTCATATAAAATACAAATTTATTAAATATGTTGTATGTTTATATCCTCTGTACATTGTTGTGAATTTCAAGCAGGAAAAAAAAAGGGAAAATGTATATATTTCCCCAAAACAAGATCTTTACTTTGTTCTGCATTCTGTTGAGAAAATCAAATAAAAATAACAATATTCCAATCATAAAAGTTTCTCATTTTGCTTTCTTGTTGTTCTGAGATTGTGTCTAAGATTCTGGCATATGGGAAATTTTCACACTATTATTTTGGAAAATAAATACAAAGAATTTTCTGCATATTTGCACTCTAAGTTGCTTCAGTTGTACATGTCTCTTGGCGGCCCCATGAACCTTAGCCCACCAAGTTCCTCTGTCCATGGGATTCTCCAGGCAATAATACTGGAGTGGGTTGCCCTCCTCTGGGAGATCTTCTCAACCCAGGGATCAAACCTGCCACTCTTGCATTGGCAAGTGGATTCTTTACCACTGAGCCACTATAACCTCTATTGAATTCTAAATAGGGCAAAGATCATTTAATAATCTTTATCTTTGAATCCCAAGGCTGAGCACAATAAATATTTTCAGATCTACTGAACTTGGAAGGAGATATTTAGTGACTTATCATAAAACTCAGATTTTCAACATTTTTATCTATACCTTAGAGGTTTAAGGGCTTCCCTGGTAGCTCAGACAGTAAAGCGTCTGCCTACAGTATGGGAGACCTGGGTTCGATCCCTGGGTCGGGAAGATCCCCTGGAGAAAGAAATGGCAACCCACTCCAGTATTCATGCCTGGAAAATCCCATGGACCAAGGAGCCTGGTGGGCTACAGTCCATTGGGTTGCAAAGAGTCGGACACAACTGAGCGACTTCACTTCACTGCACTTTAGAGGTTTAAGGTATAAAGTTTTAATGTGCAAATGATACATTTGAATGGTTAATAATAAAATGCTATGAATACTTTATAATCAGTAGAGTATCTTAATATGTATTAAATACAGCAGTTAACAGGATACAGTAGCAGCAATATTAAGTGAGTGAAGTCAGAACCATTCAAAACAATTATCCAAAGGTAAATTTAGGAAAAATTGAGTTACCTCCTCTCAAACGAGCTTGTTTCCCCCTTCTATATACCATTTTAATAGGCAGTGAAATTAAATAGATAGTGAAATTTAGGTAGAGTCTAAGTAAAGATATAATATATTTAATTATATCTGATTTTAAATTTTAGGTGAATTAGAAAAACATTGAAAAGGGGTTTGAAAACTTGATCTTAAAGCACATAAAGAGACTATTTCACGACAGCGCAAAAAAAATAATTTGGCAGAAACAACACTTACTGAGCAATCACCAAACAAAATGTGCTGGATGATCATCTAATTTTAAAAAATTGATTGTTCTCCGATGTTGTTAAAATTATAGCAAAAAATAGATTTTGATAGGCCTTTGGCTAGGAATGTTCCAAATTAGAACACTGGCAATTTCTGAACCTTAGTCAGGGCCATGAAAACCAGGAGACTCCACCTTACACTTGGCAGCAGTTCTACTTTGTAAGCACGAGGATCTCAGGAGACTTTTGAATCTGTAGGGTGGTGGGGACCAAGATGTGGCATCTGGGTTCCCTGGCCATGATTCAGCAAAGGGTACCCATTTCACATCACACAATTATCACAGTAGTAAAGATGATGGCCCCAGCTTCCACAATTTATTTTTTATTTAAACAGTTTATTTCCTGCCATTTCCCACAAAATAAAAAGACCTATTCAGAGGTAAATTTATGCCCTAGAAATTTCTGACATATGCAGAAATGTGAAAAGAGTTAGATTCTGACTATGTAATTTTATCCTCTGTCTTCAGCAAGAAATTTAGAATTTTCTCCAAACTCATACTTTCTTTTAAAATATTGTCATCTCAACACAATGGCAGCTTGAAGGAGTAAAAAAATTTGAGGGCAGGAAAATTAAAACATCATTTTAAAAGATTAAGGACTGCTATGGAGCAGTCTGAGGAGTTTAGAAAAATAGTCCAATGACTAGCATTTTGCCAGATCATTTGCCAAAATGTTGACATAAGAGTTCCCTGAAAACTTTGTCTTAGGTTTCCCAAAATTTCACTGAGGAAATTGCTAAAAGAATAAACAATCCATTCAATTGCATACGGTGAAGGGTAAGGTCCACATCCAGTGTGCACATTCTCTGTTTATAGCTGGGAAGAATTTAAATTACTTGCCTAGCATTCCTTTCTTCTTTTCAAGTATAAACTAACTCAAAAAATTAAGTAAAAATTGATGATCTAGCAATGTTTCTCTGGCTGCAATACAGTATAGGCAATGAGTTCTAGACTCCAATTTATTGGTTTGTCAGAAAGTTTGGTTATTTTCATCAATTTAGCTTTACATTTAACATTCCTCTGCTTAATTGAAACCATGCGGACACATTTGGTTAGCATCCACATTCCTACAAAAGGAAAAAGGGTACTTTTTTTCAAATTCTGCACAGTTTACCAGTAAATTTCATTTTTCTTGCAGTAACGATTAAACACACAATTGGCCCTTAATAGCAAAGCCTTCCTAATCCCTATTGTCCATAGGTACAGCCCAGCTCTAGCAAACATCCGGTCAGGTGGAGGGAAAAGCATCATCTATAACTTTGTTTTAATAATTATTTAAATAAATGGTTTTCCAGGGACTAATCCCAGGGTTTCAAAACATGGCCCTTGGAAAATTTAGCAGTTTATTTAACCCCCATTCTGCACTACTTGCTCTTCTGGGACCCCGCACCAAAGTGCTGGCTGAAGGACAGGATCTAAAGGGTAAGCTAGTAAGTGTTACACGTTATTACCAACTGTTCCTCTTGCTTTTTCAGTTGTATTGTGGAAAATGACTCGGGACTGGTTTATGAAGTGAGTTTAGAGAGGAACAGGTTTCTAGGATTTGGACTTTCTCTGCTTTGGCAAAATAATTCCAAAAAGCCAAAGATACAGCAGCAGGATAACAAGCGTCTCTAAAATACAACATTCTGAGATCGACTCTGGAATGAAAAAAATGATGTCCAATTGTCTTTACGTGTTAGGGAATACACAGAGAATAAGGAGGAAAAAAAGAGAAGAAAGTATGATCAAACGGATGAATTAAAATGACTGCTAATTGACAGTGACAAGGTTGTAGCAGTTAGAATTGCCCTTGGGTATCTATGGATGTGTCTCCTGTCTGAGACAGAGCTCTTCTTTCAAGCAAGTATTTAATGAGCACTTACTGAACAGTGGGATTCCTTGGTGGCCCAGAAGGTAAAGAATCTGCCTGCAATTAGGGAGACCCCGGGTTTGATCCCTGGGTCGGGAAGATCCTCTGGAGAAGGAATGGCAATCCACTCCAGTATTCTTGCCTGGAGAATTCCATGAACAGAGGAACCTGGCAGGCTACAGTCCATAGGGTTGCAAAGAGTCAGACATGACTGAGCCACTCACACACATATTGCACCGTACTCTCCTAGGCACGACTGCTACTCGTTACCACTTCTGTGGCCAGAGAGATATGGACATGAAGTGCCTTCCTACATCGCACATTGGAGTCACCTCCAGCCTCTCCCTCCTCTTTCTCCTCTTCTTCAGGCACCTATGTGACCAAGCACTGAGGCCAGAGTGTCTGTCTTGCCAGGGACTGAAGCAGGGAGGCCACACTGATGTCAAGAAAGCCAATAAGACTTGAGTGGTTGGGTTAGCCAAGAGCGGTCCAAAGGTCAAGGAAAGAGGAGTCAGGGAGAGAGCCGTGTGCAAGAGTGAGCACAGAGACAGGCCACCAAGGAGACAGTTCTTGCTAGAGAACCCACTGGCTGGCCTCTCACCTCTGACTTGCCCATCATTCTTCCCTATGCACAAAACCAGAGCTCTTCAAGTGTGTGAATACAGTCCTGTCACCACTCCTTAAACTCTGTGAGAAATTTTCTATTCATCATCCAGGATAAAATAAAGCTCCATGGCTTATGATGCTCTTGTGATCAGAGCCTTTCTCGCTGCTTCCACCCTGTACTCAGTACTACAGCCATTCTGAACTTCTCTCCATCAACTTCTGAGCCTTTGCCCAGGAAGTTCCCTCAGAGAAGAATATTCTCCTACTCCATCCTGCTCTCACCACCTCCTTGCCTACAGATACTAGAATTTCAGATCTTGGTTTAAATGGTACTTCCTCTAGATGACCTTTCCTGACCCTCCAAATTAGAGCTTCTCAGAGGGCAGCAGTGCTTATTTAAAATATTTCTAGGTCCACACCATGTTAACTGAATCAAACTTCACTGGGCTGGGATCCAGGAAACTACATTTTTGGCAAGCATTTTACTTATTCATGTTTTAGGACAAATGATGTTGACTCTGAGATGACATAAGTAAAAATAAACAACCCATATAACACAATTCCCCATCAATCAAAATTGACCAGTGAAGACAGATGCCATGACAGTAAAAGTGCACTCCGGCTATCAAGCTCTCGTATGTACTAGCCTGTACCAACAAGAACCAGCTGCCCCATGCTCTGTTTCACTGCACCCCATCTTTCCTCTGGACTGAAATATATTGGTTGATATTTACTGAACACTTCCTTTGTGCCAAATGTTGTTCTAAGCACTTTTCTTACATCACTTCAATTAATTTTCAAGATAATTCTATAAATTAGATGCTATTATTATTTTCATTTACAGATAGCAAAATTGAGACACAGAAATGTGAAGTCACCTGGCCAATGTCACACAGCTAGTAAGTAGTAGAGCTGGAGTTCAAATGCAGTCTGGCTCCAGAGTCCTATCTTACACTATACCTTTCATAGTATGTCTGAGGCTTCATTTTACTCCCAGTCTGGTTATTTGACTTTCTCACTACCTTATGATCTCCATGGGGGCAAACCTGATACATAATAGGCTGTCAATAAGTGTTGGGAGAATAATAAAATCATAATAATTTAGTTTAGGATCAAGAAGAGTGGACAGTAGAAGGCTGACCAATTGCTTGCATTATCTCCTAGGGTTCTGAAACTTGCTTTTAAAGAACTTCAAGGACAAGGAGCTTGGCAGCTTGCAGGAATTAAGTTGTGGCAACCATCTGAGGGCACTGAAATCCATGTACCCAGAAAATTCCAGCCATGGAATTGACTTTCCTGCTCCAAATATTCTCAGCCAAAGTGATGAATATAAAACTGACATGCTTAGTTTGGCAAGTACAACCATGTCAGAAAGATTAGAACCAATATAGATGCGACAGGCCTCAATACACCATGGAGTTAATTTCTTAGAAAAACCTTTCCAGAATGCCTGTTAGTGGAGCCAGTCAGAGCTCAAAGCCTCGGTAATTAAGCTAGTTGTGTCATGAAGATTTGTCACACAAAATCAAGGCACTGAGTCATTTTCTCCATGTAGAATGTAGGTTTCTTCTCCCGGGGTGGAACACCGTGATTGTCACTTCCCAAAGTTCTGCTCATTCTTAATTGAGGTCCCGTGTTCACTCTTCATAATTTCTGCAGCACAAAGAAAGTGCTACTTCACTTCATCCTCTTCTCCTTCTTACCTTTTCTAGGCCTTTGCCACCCTCAGTGAGATTTCCGCTTAATGACTTCCCTGACTCCAGTTCTTCACTCTCCAAGCCAAACTGCATTTCTGCTAGACAAATAACTTTCCTAAAACCCTTATCAGGATGCTCTGGTTTAAGATTTGGTCCATAAATCAATAGTTCATCATTACCGTCAGTATAAAGTTTATACTCCTCAGACTAACTTTCAAACCCAAATATAATTTTACCCGTTTTAGCCAAAGTTCCTCACCATCTCCGTTAACATAACTTCCCTGTCATCAGAGAATGTATATGATAAGTACCCCTGATCTTCTCTCTGAATACCCTAAGGTCTAACTAGTGACACTTCTTCCATTCAGGGCCCTTGGTCACTCAAGTCCATGGAGTCCATTCTTTTTTCTGAACTTCCATCACACTCATCCTTTGAAACAATCCATTTTGACACTGATCATAGTCTGCGCTGATTTGCAGTTGAACTGCTCCATTCAGCCCACAGCACTCGATTCAGTGGGGCTCAAGGACTACAATACTTGGTGGGTGTAATTCAACTTGTAATGGTCTAAAAGCATTCTCTTAGTGACTTCTTGCTACCTTAAAATTATTCAGATATTTGGGGGAAATCTGACAGTATTTCTTTACTGTAATTCTTTTAATAAAAAATCAGCATCTCAGTATCCATGTCAAAGAAGAAGTCCAGAAATCAGTGCCCAGAAGAATATCTGGTAGACCCCTCAGTTCAGTTCAGTTGCTCAGTCATGTCCGACTCTTTGTGACTCCATGGACTGCAGCACGCCAGGCTTCCCTGTCCATTACCAATTCCTGTAGTTTACTCAAATTCATGTCCACTGAGTTGGTGATGTCCTCCAACCATCTCATCCTTTGTCGTCCCCTTCTCCTCCTGCCTTCAATCTTTCCCAGCATCAACGTCTTTTCAAATGAGTCAGTTCTTTACATCAGGTGGCCAAAGAACTGGAGTTTCAGCTTCAATATCAGTCCTTCCTATGAATGTTCAGGACTGATTTCCTTTAAGATGGACTGGTTGGACCTCCTTGCAGCCTAAGGGGCTTTCAAGAGTCTTCTCCAACACCACAGTTCAAAAGCGTCAATTCTTAGGTAGACCTCTAGGGCTGCAGTAAGACATGGAAGGAGAGGAATTAACCATGAACAGAGTGAGAAGTTTTGATAGTGTTCAGAAGTTATTGCACATTCTTCCAGATACCCAGGGAAGCCACATTCTTTCCTAACCCATCCAAACATCCTCATGGTTCTTGCGTTGCAAATCTTTGGGATTAGGCCCTATTCTCTTTTTTTTCCAAGCTCAGTTTCCAAAAGAAATGCTTGAAGGATCCAGCTCTGCCTCTGCACTGAGTGCTCCTAACCTTAATCCTGGACAGCTTCCATTCTAGTCCTCCGAGAGTTCTCACTGTTTTCCATGGCTGGACGGGACCTGGACTACAGTGTATTGTCCCTACTTGGAGTCAGTCTCATAACCGGCCTCTCCCGGGTGGAGAAACAACTAGGAAGAGAGATTTGAGGACATAGGAGTTAGAGGATCCAATTTCTTAATGTCACTTTGATCTGAGAGTCTATTAACTCCTGGCTAGCTGATTTCTGAACCTCCCTTGCCCACCACCACTCCCTACCCCCAGCCCCCACCATTCGCTCACACCAAACTTTGGTGCCTGTGCCACCCAGAACTGGGATCTAAGAAAATGATGGAAAGAAGCACAGCTGAGCTAAATAGAGACCATGAATATTAGGAATAACTTAAATTAGTACATTAAACTGTCATCAGCAAGTACCAAAATTGTAGAATTTTTCATTTTTTTGAAGAACCTCCATATTGTTTTCCATAGGGGCTGCATTAATTTACATTCCCACCAACAGTTTAGGAGGATTCCCTTTTCTCCAGATGTTGGTAATTCTAAGTAAATATTGGTTGTTAAAAAGCAGTAATAATACAATTTAATTTATGATGCTATTAAAGTGCTACACTTCATATGCCAGCAAATTTGGAAAACTCGGCAGTGACCACAGGACTGGAAAAGATAAGTTATCATTTCAATCCCAAAGAAAGGCAATGCTAAAGAATGTTCAAACTGTGGTACAGTTGCACTCATTTCACATGCTAGCAAGGTAATGCTTAAAATCCTTCAAGCCAGGCTTCAACAGTATGTGAACCAAGAACTTCCAGATGTACAGGCAGGATTTAGAAAAGGCAAAGGAACCAGAGATCAAATTGCCAACATCTGCTGGATCATAGAAAAAGCAAGAGAACTCCAGAAAAACATCTACTTCTGCTTCACTGACTATACTAATACCTTTGACTATGTGGATCACAATAAAGTGTGGAAAATTCTTAGAGAGATAAGAGTACCAGACTACCTGACCTGCCTCCTGAGAAACCTTTATTCAAGTCAAGAAGCAACAGTTAGAACTGGACATGGGACAACAGACTGGTTCCAAATTGGGAAAGGAGTACATCAAGGCTGTATATTGTCACCCTGCTTATTTAACTTATATGCAGAGTACATCATGAAAAATGCCAGGCTGAAAGAAGCACAAGCTGGAGTCAAGATTGCTGGGAGAAATATTGATAACCTCAGATATGCAGATGACACCACCCTTACGGCAGAAAGTGAAGAGGAACTAAAGAACCTCTTGATGAAGGTGAAAGAAGAGAGTGAAAAAGCTGGCTTAAAACTCAACATTCATAAAACTAAGATCATGGCAACCATTCCCATCACTTCATGACAAATGGATGGGGAAAAAGTGGCAGATTTTATTTCCTTGGGTTCCAAAATCACTGTTCACAGTGACTGCAATCACAAAATTGAAAGGCACTTGCTCCTTGGGAGAAAAACTATGATGAACCTAGATGGAAGAGACATTACTTTGCTGACAAAGGTCCATGTAGTCAAAGCTATGGTTTTGCCAGTGGTCACATATGGATATGAGAGTTGGACTATGAAGGGTGAACACCAAATTGATGCTTTCAAATTGTGGTGCTGTAGAAGACTCTTGAGAGTCCCTTGGACAGCAAGGAGATTAAACTAGTCAATCTTAAAGGAAATGAGCCTTGAATTGTAATTGGAAGGACTGATGCTGAACCTGAAGCTCCAGTGTTTTGGCCACTTGCTGCAAAGAGCCAACTCATTGGAAAAGACTCTGAGGCTGGGAAATACTGAGGGCAGGAGGAGAAGGGGACGACAGAGGATGAGATGGTTGGATGGCATCACGACAGAGTGGACATGAGTTTGAGCAAACTCAGGGAGATAGTGAAAGACAGGAAAGCCTGGTGTGTTGCAGTCCATGGGGTCACAAAAATTTCAGCCAAAAGCAACTGAACAGCCACAACAGGAAAGCTGAGATAGAACAACCTGGTCAGACTACAGTGGCAATGTAAACCTGGAAGAGATTATTGGAGTCAAAAGATTACTTGGAGGTAATGCTATCAATTATCTTTAGAATTTAAAAAAATTTTTTTCTGCTTCAATTTTCTTTTATATTATACTTCAATAAAATTATAAGGAAAAAACTATAGAAGATTTTGGGGGCTTGTTTTTAAAAATAGGTTGCATTGCTTTTAGAACTAGGAAGAGAGGAAATGTCAAGTTTTAAATGAATCATTCTAACTGGATGAAGAGACTAGGGAAGACTTGTAAGTAGCACATGTCCTCTACCATCCAGAGCTCATACCTGAAGATCATCTGTGGCCTACACTTCAGTGTTTGGTTATTTCTTTCCAGAAAGCAATTCTGTTTCCCATACACCTTTAATATAGACATGCCTTTTTAAAAGCAAATTATTATGATGAGATGGTTGGATGGCATCACCGACTTGATGGACATGTGTTTGAGCAAGCTCTGGAAGTTGGTGATGGACAGGGAAGCCCGGCGTGCTGCAGTCCACGGTTGCAAAGAGTTGGACAGGACTGAGCAACTGAACTGAACTGATAATGAAAAACATATATACACTTAAGGAGTTCTTATGTGACTCAAGTTTCATCTAGCTAGTGTTGTTGACATTGATAAACTACTCGGCTTTGGTTTGCTTTTAGCTTACAAGGTCATTAAACAAGTTCAGTGGAAATACAGTCTATTTGTACAGTAGTGCACATTTGAAGACTCTTATAATTTGTCAATAATTAGACTCCTCCAAAGAAATATTTTACATTTGTTAAGGACTTGCTCCCCAAAGTCTTCTGATTGTATTACCTGCTATAAGAATAAAATCTGGACACTTTATCATTGTCAATAGTTTTTTCCCAAGAGAATAATCTTTATGAAAAATAATATCACACATCTATTTTTGGTAACTTAGCTAGGTGTGTGTGTGTGTTTGTTAGTCATTCAGTCGTGTCCGACTCTTTCCAGTCCTGAGGACTGTAGCAGACCAGGTCCTCTGTCCATGGAATTCTCTAGGCAAGAATACTGGAGTGGGTTGCCATTCCTTTCTCCAGGAGATCTTCCCAACCCAGCAATCGAACCCCGGTGTCCTGCATTGCAGGCAGATTCTTTACCATCTGAGCCACCAGAGAAACCTTAACTTGGCTCTATACCAGATAAATTAGAATTTCTAATTTCTAAATTATCCACGTTAAATAGAGGTACAATTAAGAAAGTTTTGTCAATTTGAAAATTCCAGAATGAGGGAAGAGGTTGGAATAAAACATAAAATGTAAGACCATTTAAAATCTTAAGTAAATGCCTAATGCATTTGTGAGACAAATATGCAGTATACATTATTGCCACAACCAGTTTGTTTGAATATTTAAATGGAAGTTTTTCTAAACTATTATTTTCTATATTTTTACTTGTGTTTTTGGCCACTTCACTCTCTATAACCAGGACATCAGTTATAACATTTAAAAGGATCATGCTAAGTCACTTCAGTCGTGTCCGACTCTGCGCGACCCCATAGACGGCAGCCCACCAGGCTCCCCCGTCCCTGGGATTCTCCAGGCAAGAACACTGGAGTGGGTTGCCATTTCCTTCTCCAATGCATAAAAGTGAAAGTGAAGTCGCTCAGTCGTGGCCAACTCTTAGCGACCCCATGGATTGTAGCCTAACAGGCTCCTCCATCCATGGGATTTTCCAGGCAAGAGTACTGGAGTGGGGTGCCATTGCCTTCTCTGTAAAAGGATCATACGTAATACATTTCAAAGTTTACTATCTTGAAAATATAACTCCCATCGGGGAGTTTAATATGGCTTTCTTGGATTCTTGCCTTTATTGATATTGCATAAGGGTTACATCCATGAGTGAGGTCTTGGAAATCTGGTAACCAACGAATTTTTCATGACACAATGTAACTCCCTTAGCAATGTGGTACTAAAACCAAGAAAGTGACATTTCCTCCATTATCTTTGGCTGCAGCTATGAGTTTCCTTTCGAAGAGACCACAAAGCAGGACCCAACCACTTTAATAATCCTGATAGAACCAGAGTGAGTGAAAGTAATGAGCACAGACAGAGAAGTCTGGGAAAAGTGAAACGGTAGGGGAGGAAGTCCATGCTTGGAGGCAAAGACCTTCAGTCACCAGCATCAATTTTACACTGGTTTATAAACCAGGATATTGGGGAGAGGGGGGCTGAGAATAGGAGCTGGGAGGACGGTTGTTTTTAATATACTGTTTTTCCCTTTGGTTTTTCCGTTTAATCCTGTGGTGTTGAAAGCACAGCTTTCTCAAAGACAATTTGACCTATAGTCAACATTATAAATCACTCCCTAACCTCGTAAGCTGCGGGTCTGCAATGAAGATCTGTAATCAACACTGTAACTCATTCTTCTAAGCACAGAAGTTAAAAAAATTAAGAAATCCTCTAACCATAATCCTCATGGTCAATTCTAGAAAACAAGTACAAAAATAAGATAGCTTTTTTCTTTCTCAAAAACACTTTTTATACATCAACACTGCTTGAAGCCATTACTATTTCAGCTTTCTAAAATCAATAAATGTAGGGCACAAAGCAATGAGAATACTGTGAACCACAGGGTTAACGATTGTACTACTCCTCAAAATTTAAAACAGAATGAAAATCTTGGTTTTAAAGTTTCAGTGAATGTAATCATTTTTTCCAGTTATCTGGAACTGTTCTTATGTGTAGGATCACATCACCCTACCAGCTTACTAGTAAACTGTGAAGCAGTTCTACCATCAACCATGATCCAAGATACAGAGCAGCCCAAGTGAGGTGCCAGGAAAGTGCCAAAGATGACAGCTCTAAGTAAGAACATAAATAAGAAAATATATGACAGGAATGTGAAATAACAGTATGGTTCTGGATTTAGGAAACTTTTAGCGTCATTCTACTCTGTATGGATCAAAACAATACTAAATGCTTGGATCTGGGCATTACAACTTTAGATGAACAATACAAAATAAATGTCTACTGGAGAACGATTGGTTTAGAAATCATGAGCTATGAGGAAAAGTTGCACAGATTAATTTTTCTGACAACTTGGCAAAAGAAAGAGGAGGATAGACTATGGTGATGTATGTCAAAAACTAGAAGAATAGACCAGTCTCTGCAACTTCAAAAAACACAACCAGGCACTTTTGCAAATACAGTATTTTACTCCACATAATGCAGAAATAAAGTGATAAAAAGAAATAGAGGTGGCTGAGTATTATTACTTTGAGCATCCAAGCAGAGATCCTGTGATCATGTGCCAAGGGGGACGATGAAGAAATTCTTAACTTTTCACCCAGCACTATGATTTTGTGGATCTCAATGCATGATCCTTTGCCAAACATAACTTTTTATTTAAAATTTTTAGAGATCAAAAAGCCAGAAGTCACTTAAAAGTTTCAGTGTACATTAAATACTGTTACAAATTATACACTAAAATAATAGGGAAAGGCAATAGAGTCAGACAGCACTTATATTTTGAAACATGTTGATAACAGCTTAGTAATAATACTTCTAGCAGGTGAAGACTATATTGCATGCAGTATAAAAGGAGAAACAATTTAAATATAAACAGTGGCACAGAATTTGAAGTTGGCATGACTGATGCTATCACTAACATTGCCTAGATTTCCATATGCTGTTTCTGCATGTAAAAAACAGGGTCACTTGTTTGCTTAGGTTGGACCACACACACAGAGGGATCATTCAAATCCTCTTGCTCTTCATACTCTCTTGTCCATGTCAATAATTAATCCACTTACTCATCATTTCTCTAAACATATGTTTGCCCTCGTTATAGAAGGGCATCATTTAAATCCATCTCCTTGGACTCTAAATGCTTTAAAAGCCTTAATGTTCAACCAGAACAGGCTATAATTTTAATAATATTTTCCATTACATTTAAGGAATTACTTGGTGGGAATGGATTAGAAGTTTTGAAATTAGCACGTTCCTTTTGCATGACTTATCTGCAACAGCTCCTCTGTCTGGTCATTACATTTCTTCATCTCCACACTTTAGTGACTGCTCCCAGAGTTGGATGAATACTGAGAACAATAAAAATCATTAATGTTTAGGATCAACAGAGCATTGCCTGTTTGTCTCTATCCTTTTTCCTTGATAATTTTTCTTCATAGCACTTTCACAACCCTGATTACAGAGTTGTAACTTTTATCCAAAATCCTTGGTAGCACTTGAACTTCCAAATTTATATTTTTAGACTTTTTATGAAGGCCTTATGGGCATACTCCCATCAGGTTTTGTGATGAATCCTTATAATCAAACACCAACATTCCTTCAATGCAGTGCATGGGCATTCATACCAAGAGGGATAAACAAAGACTACAAATAGCTTCACCTTTCCCCAGGTCACGTTCTGCTGCCAGAGAAGTTCAAGTCAGGTCAGGTTTTGCTGCCAACTGAGTTAGGAAATACCTTTCAGTTTGAAGAGCTTTTTGAATTTCAGAATCACAGATAAAAGATTGTGGAATTGTAAATATTTATTCTTGGTCTATTTTCTATCCAGCCTCCCAACTAAGATTTAAGAGCTTTGGAGACCTGAATATTTTGTTTATCTTTTTCATTGTATCTCCAAAGTCCAGAATAAAGACACACAATCTCAATAAACAGCTGTTGAGTGAATGAATGAATGAATGAGATGGTCTGGCACTAGAGTTCTGTCTCATAGAAGAACTCCATAATTTATACCAGATTCTCTCTCTTAAAGATTTTAAATAATAATACAGAGTTTATTATTATTTAAAGAGTAATACAGAGTGGAATACAGGTGACGGACTATAAAGAACCTGAAAAACAAGACAAAACAAATCAACACAAAACTATCAATGGAAGGCATTAAGCAAAAACAGTTAGGCAATAAAAGACATAAGCAGAAGCCATGAGGTAGAACAGAGGAGAGAAGGTCATTCTTTGGTCAGAAATGTTAGAAATAACAGAGACAGTGAGAAAGATGCCGGAGTCCACACAATAGACTCTAAGACTTGTGATTAGTGATACCATACAAAAAGTCCATTAACTAAATCATTGTTGTTTGATATTGTTCCTTGCAACTTGATAATATCTTAGATGAACTACACAACTTCACTGAACCTCCAACCTTCACTTATGAAATGTGAGTTTGGAGAGAAGATGGCAAAATTTCCTTCTAAATAAAACAATTTCTCAAACATTTGTATACAGAGTCACTTGAAGGGATGTTTAAACTCAGATACTGGACTCCACTTCTCAGAGTGTTTTTGTTTTGTTTCGTTTGGTTTTGTTTTTGGTGGCGCCACACAGCTGGATCAAACTCAGCCCTGGAAGTAAAAGAGCCGAGTCCTAACTACTGGACCACCAGGGAATTCCCCAGAGTTTTTGATTTAAGAAGATTTGGGTAATGATGGAAAATTTGTCTTCTGAAGATGAAGGTGATGCTAGTAGACTGCTGATCTACTACATAAGCAGTATCTATTCTACAAAACACATGTGAGCCATTATCCAAATTCCAGTGCCCTTTGGTGTTTGTCCATCTATAAAGACATCTGCAAGCTTCCCATCTACTTTTGATATTCAATTTAATTTCCAACCCTGAAATGCGAAAAACAATGACAGAATTTCTTTTCAATGTGATGCCTCTTTAGCCATAAAGCTAATGTTTTTGAAATTAGATGAAACTCATGTTCAATATTGTCTCACAGAAACCCAGAGACAGCCTTGACAGAAGAGAAATTTCAGTATTTTTATTCCCTTTGGACCTACTTGTGGCAGCTGCTTATTTTCCAGCATTCAGAAATTTTTAACTTCAAATGACACAGCATGGCCAATCTATGTCCAACTGAGTTTAAGACACTCACAAAGTTGCTCACTTCCCTGGCAAGTTTTTATGAACTCAAAACTTTACGGAATAATTTTGATTGCTCTTAACAGTGCAAAAAAAGAAGCTACACAGCTTGATTTTTTAACACTCAGATCAAAATTATCACTAGAAAAAAACATTTTCAATGTGGCAGACTCAAAAGTAAAGTTTCAGAAAATCTAGAACCACCAAATAAATAGAATGACTTCTTTGGGCATAATTATACTTCAAAGAAAGTAAATGCTATTATTCACTTGAAAAGACAAGAAAATAGGTGCAAATCACTGTAAGTGCTCCATAGCTCACTGGAAAATGTCTTGGAAAAATATTTTATTACCAAATGACACCTTGGCAAAGCTAAGCCACCCCACTTTCCTGTGGGAGGAAAATTGTGGTGGGGGGCAGAGATAGCCTGGGGCAATGTTACAGGTGATTGATCCATGGGTGATTAATTACTGCATACAAATATGGGTGTGACAAAGCATTTAAAAGGCACTCAAAGTGCACATCTGGGTCACCTGATGCTCTTCCGGAAATGAACAATGGATCCCTGAAGACTGAACTATGCATGGTGCCATAGCAGGAAAAATAAGATGGAAAAGGAAGGATTAAAAAGTTGACAATGATCCTTTTTTTCTGAAGCCAATTTATTTTTCTTTGAGCTAAAAGGATTCTGCCTCAAGGCTGGAGTAAAGCAGCCTTTCCAAGAAGCCACATTTATCACACCAAAGAATAGCATCACAAAGGAGACAGCATGATAAATACCTGGTTTGGGGATCCCAGGATAGAGTGTTCAGAAATGAGGATAAGAATTTATTTATTTCCTTCAAGCCTGGGCTCTAGCTCAAATAATAGTCTCAGCAAAATTTGCTTTAAAATGCCCCATCTATTCATTGGTTTAAGACATTAGATACATTCATTACATGATGCTCCATCATATTCTAAAAAGCTTTATAGAGTTGTCCTCTGATCTAAGACACACATGCAAGTTATTTGTTATGGTGATTGCTTGCTTTGCAGGGTCTCTGCCCTTGACCTGATCCTATAGATCAATGTCAGGCCAAGTGAGATCTCCAGCAAGGGATAGCATGAACCCTCTCGCCAAGGTTAGGCTTTTGAAGCTAAAAGTTGGTCCTTGATTCCGGGATCAAACGGACTTGGGTTTGAATTTTATCTCCAAACTTAAAATTGTATGACCTTAAGTGACTTAACCTCTGGAAGTCTCAATTCTCTCCAGCGTAAAAGGAGACTAACTATAAATCATGCCTCAAAGGATGTTTGTGAGTGAAAATGAGGTATGATATATATATAAAGTGTTCATGTCTGGCACATA
>NW_011494770.1:8069649-8100913 GCF_000754665.1 Bison bison bison
TCTGGCACATAGTAAGTGTTCAATAAATATCAGTTACATTACTCTTATTTATATCCTTATTTTTTATAGTCTAGCTTCTATCAATGACTGTCCATTAACTCATTTGTCAGATTAATTCACCATATTAATTATCCATTAATTATTTTAATTAATTATCTATCCCATTAATTAATTATCCTTTCCTACTGTTAAGCATATAGACTGATGCCCAGGAAATTCTGAATGCTCTCAACAGCAATCTACATCTGAGAAGCCTGTACATTGAGTTTTATGCTTAATAAAAGCCAAATAAATTTATTCTCAAACTTGATTGTGACCACTTTAATTCTTATTGAAATTTTGTAACTTAATAAATATTTTATAAACTTATAAAGCAAAAACAAAGAGTTATTATCACTGTGGAAGCTAAGTGAAATGCTTTGGAAAGATAAGGAGAAAAATGATTTCTGCCAAATTAAGTGACAAAACTACAGAAGGTTAGGGAGAAAGATCACAATAATCTAGAAAGTTATGTATGTAAATTGCCTCATATGTTTATTTAAGATCATTCTGCATTTTAAAGAAACAGAAGTGGAAATTGTAAAGAAGGCATTTTGGATGTTGCTTATTGAAAGAAAGATACTAGAGATCTCTGATCAGCAGATAAGTATGTCAAGAAAACCTTCTGGCCCTAAATCAAAAGATTGACAATGGAATGTCTGTACATATTTTTTAAGTTAAAATCAAGTATTTGGTAAATGAATACATTGTTCCCCCTGACTCCATTGGTATATTTGAAAGCAAACAATACAACACCAAGAGTGAACTCTAATGTAAACTATAGACTTTCGGTGATGATGATGTCTCATACTAGGTTCATCAATTAATTGTAACAAATGCATCACTCTGATGAGGGATGTTGATATTGGGAAAGCTATGCATGTCAGACTTTATTTTTTGGGGCTCCAAAATCACTGCAGATGGTGATTGTAGCCATGAAATTAAAAGATGCTTACTCCTTGGAAGGAAAGTTATGACCAACCTAGATAGTATATTGAAAAGCAGAGACATTACTTTGCCAACAAAGGTCCGTCTAGTCAAGGCTATGGTTTTTCCAGTGGTCATGTGTGGATGTGAGAGTTGGACTGTGAAGAAGACTGAGCACCGAAGAATTGATGCTTTTGAATTGTGGTGTTGGAGAAGACTCTTGAGAGTCCCTTGGACTGCAAGGAGATCCAACCAGTCCATTCTAAAGATCGGTCCTGGGTGTTCTTTGGAAGGAATGATACTGAAGCTGAAACTCCAGTACTTTGGCCACCTCATGCGAAGAGTTGACTCATTGGAAAAGACTCTGATGCTGGGAGGGATTGGGGGCAGGAGGAGAAGGGGACTACAGAGGATGAGATGGCTGGATGGCATCACCGACTCAATGGACGTGAGTTTGGATGAACTCCGGGAGTTGGTGATGGACAGGGAGGCCTGGCGTGATGCGATTCATGGGGTTGCAAAGAGTCGGACACGACTGAGTGACTGAACTGAACTGAATGCATGTGTGAGGGCATAGAGTATATGGGAAATTTATGTACCTCCCTCTCAGTTTTGCTGTGTGTCTAAAACTGTTCCTAAAAAAGTAAGTAAAATGTCTTTAAGAAAAGGTTAGGTAAATGATCATTGCTGGTCCCAACTGAATTTGATATATATGTGTGCTAAGTCACTTCAGTCGTGTCCAATCCTTTGTGGCCCTTTGGACTGTAGCTTGCCAGGCTCCTCTGTCCATGGGATTATCCAGGCAAGAATACTGGAGTGGATTGCCATGCCTCCTCCAGAGGATCTTCCCAACCCAACCTGAGTCTCTTATGTCTCCTGCATTGGCAGGTGGGTTCTTTACCACTAGCATTACCTGGGAAGCCCAAATCAGATATAGCATTATTCAAATACTTAACTCACTAAGCTGGTTTTTAAAGTTCTAAACTTAAATAGGTTAAGGAAAGGGAACTACTTTAGCAAGTAGATAGGGACTTGTTCTTGTGTTTTTCCCACAACCATAGTCAGTCACATAAAATACTATTTCCTTTAATACATGAGATTCAGGCCAAAAAGTGTTGCCATGAGGTAGCAAAAGAGGGGCATTTGGAGCAGAAGTTCTCAAGCATTGCTCTACTAACTGACATCCTCAAAATTATCAGGAGAGATTTCTAAAAGTACAGATTCCTAAGACCCATGTCCATTATTTGGATACAATAATTGGTAAGACCTAGGAAACTGTGAGGTTTTTTTAAAGTTTCCTAAATGCTTCTCATGGGTAACCAGGTTTGAGGAAGGCTAGTGTTGAGCAGCACTGTCTAATCTAAATACAATGCAAGCCACATTTTCTGGTAGCTACATTTCAAAAGGATTTTCTAGTGGCCTCATTTGAAAAAAAAAATTTCTTACTAAGACATTTTCTTTGAATCAGTAAACTCAAAATATTGCCATTTCAACATGTAATCAACATAAAAATTATTAATTAGATATTTTACATCCTTTTTACTTGTACAAAGTCTTTGAAATCGAGTGTCACAGCACATCTCAATTTGGACCAGCCACACTGCAAGTACTCAACAACCACCCATAGCCCAATACGGTTGCCATATGGGGAAGAGCAGATCTGAAGTGTAACAGGGTAAATCATCTCAGCGACGTGGACTATCTAAGTGATGGTACTTTATTTTGATGTTTCACAACTATTAAGTGCTTGAGGCAAGAAAGTGATTAGAAAGGTCAAAAAGGAGAATGAAATAGTATGGAAAATGAAGGATGAATATGATACTTAGCTCTTTGTTAACTGGAAGGTTTTTGTACTGTAAGTTAAGGAAGAGAACATAAATATTCAGAAAAATGAAATAAAACTAATGTCTATGTAAGGAAGAAGGGGAAGGTTGGAGAATTCTATTAAACAAAAACTGTCTACCATACAACTCTAGTTTTTGAGTCCAAAAATAAAATTCCTACAGAGTTCATGCTCATGCTTCAGAAACATGTGGGACAGTAGAGTATGGAATAGAAATATCTTTATGGGAGTTTCCCTGGTAGCTCAGTGAATAAGAATCCACCTGCCAATGCAGGAGACATGAATTCAATCCCCCACCCAGGAAAACCCCACAGGCTGGGAGCAACTAGTAGTTGTGAGTCACAACTACTGAGCCTGTGCTCTGGAACCCGGGAACCAAAACTGCCGAGCCCACACGCTGCAACTACTGAAGCCTGTGTTCCCTAGAGTCGGTACTCGGCAACAAGAGAAGCCTCCATGATGAGAAGCTTGCACACCAAAACTGGCGAATAGTCCCTGCTCACCACAACTAGATAAAAGCCTGTACAGCAATGAAGACTCAACACTGCCAAAAATAATGAATAAATATGTTTTTAAAAAAGAAATATCTCTACGGAAAAAGTAAACTTCCCAGTATAAAAGCAACTTATAGAAGCTTTTCCAAATGTTTTAAGCTGTGCACACACTTTTTTCATTTATCATGCTATGATGTTAGTGAAAACACATTTTGGAGGCAGAAATAATAAGTCTGAACAAAGAGCTTAACATAGAACTGATGCACATTATCCTTTGGGAATTTAACTAATTTTTTTAAAGATTTCAACAGTAAAGTATTCTAACCAGGAATATCACAGCGAAAAATGCTATAAATCAAACAAAACATTTGTGAAGGAAAGCTCCTTAATTCCTCACCAAACACTTGTATCAATGAAAAAACAATCAGAATAGAACAAATTCAATGTCAAAGGTTAATAGAAATGTGTGAAGTATCGGATTGCAGACGCTTATTTTACAGTGTGTAAAAAATTCTATAGGAGCCCCGTGTTTCATCTGAAGCCTAACACTGCACCTCAATGTATATATGAATCTAACATATGAACTGCATTTTTTCATTTTCCTCTTACCTAGTGACATTCAATGGCACAAAATCAGCTTTTGAAGTAACTATAGAGGCATTGATAAAATTCTAGTAATTTGATTTAAAGCTGAACTCTTTCATTCATAAATGCATAAAATGATGCTACTGATCCTCCATTTGCAGACACATCTTTTATTTGTTCACCCAGTAGAGGCACAGGATTTTCACTGGTCTGTACTTTTGATCAGGTTAGAAGTGGCCAAGGAAATACAGGCTGCAAATTATAAATAAGCAGTAACTTGACAACATGAGCATCTAGTTTATAAATTTATACATGTAAGTCACAATGGCTGTATATTAATGATTGACAGATTAATATAGATTTTTCTGTAACTCCTTTAGTGGTAGATTCAAAAGGTGTATAAAATCACAGCAATTAACTTTTAGCAAAGTAAACAGATATGTATCTCAATGTATCTCTTGGGTAGATTTAATAACTGGCTGTTTTCAATTAACAAATTCTAATCAAGACAGCATTAAATAAGCAAAACATTACACTGAGACCAAGTGTTAACTTACTGGGTTGGTCTGAAAGTTCTTTCAGGATTTTCCATTTGAAGTAACAGGAAAACCCATATGAATATTTTGGCCAACCCAACATTAATATACTATAGTTAGTGCTCATTTTTCAGATTTTTATTTACTCATTCAACCAGTGCTTGTATTTTTAACATGCAAAGCCCTTTGTTAGGTGCTGCACTAAGTTAAAATTATAATAAAGAACACTTTGTTCTTTTATAATTTCTAAAAATTGTTTTATTTGTGGCATGCAGGATCTTAGTTCCCTGACCAGGAACTGAACCCATGCCCCCTGCAATGGAAGCACAGAATCCTAACCGCTGGACCCCGGAAAGTCCCATAATAAAGAACAATTTGTTCTTTATGTTCAGTCTATGAGCTCTGTGCATACTTGCAAATACAAACACAAGGCCAATACACACACGGTTGAAAAACTATGCCTATGATCCCCTGAGTGCCCAGCCTCCTGCTTTCCCCATCACAGGTGAATATGAGATTTTCTCCTGAATTTCTCTCTACCCTTGTAGAACTGATATAAAAACCTGCCCCCAGGTTCTGCAGCATCTGGGTTTTTTTTCCCTTCTGTTTAAGTTCCTCTGACCATGTAAGTGCCTCTTATTTACCCTCCATAGATGGCTTCTCCTTTAGAGCTCTTGTGACACAGGTGAACTTGTGATAGTCTGTTTGTTAATCCTATTTTGCAAATAAGTATCATGTAAGTATCACAGGACATGCTAAATAAATTTAACAGTGAAGGCGGTATTAAGGTTGGAGGGTGTAGATGCCAAGAAAATGAAAAAATGATTTATTATCATCACCTCTCCATGAATATTTGACTGGCTGGAGTTTGGTAGTGAAGAAAAAGCAACATCAGTCTATAAACTTCTCCAAAATGTATCCTTACTCATGTTGCTACTTTTGTGATGCTCACCATGGACTTGAACCATGTGACATCAGATTGTTCTGTTCTCTATAGGGACTAAGAGGTGACCACATGTTGTCTGTATCTTGAAAGCAACAGGATATTCTAACAGACTGAATGTGGAGTATATAGGAAAGAAAGGAGGCAAGTTTGACTCCCAACTTTTTAGCCTGAGCAATTAAGAGGTTAAGTTGTAATTATTTGCAATGGGGAAGAATCAGGAAGGAAGGAGGTTTTTCGAGGAAATACCAGATGTTTGAGAAGCCTGTTACATATTCAACCACAGATGTCAAGTAAGCAGTGTGAGTATGCTTCCAAAGTTCAGGGAAAAGGTCTGCAACAGACATATACATTGGAAGCCCTCCACATCTGTGTGGATGAGACCACTAAGAGTGTGTGTGGACAGAGAGGAGATTCGAGGGATGAAACTTGCATTCTCCAACATTGGGTCAGAGACAGGATGAAGAATTGGTGATTCTTCAGACCAAGAAGAAGGAGCCAATGAAGTAGGAAAAAACAGAAGACTAGAAAGTATTTCAGAGAGGAGGGAGTGGTCAACTGTCAAATGCTACAGAGAAGTAAAAAAAAGATAAGGGCTGAGAAGTGACCATTAAGTTTAACAACAGGACATGAGTTTGAGCAAGTTCTGGGACTTAGTGATGGACTGGGAAGCCTGGCGTGCTGCAGTCCATGGCGTCCCAAAGAGTTGGACATGACTGAGTGACTGAACTGAACTCACCAGTGACCCTGAGAAGTTTCAGAGAAATTCTGAGTGAATATATGACTGGAGTGATTTTAAGATGAACTGGAAGCAGAACCGAAGACAGGGAGTATAAGCAACTCTTGTGGGTAGTTCTGCTCTAAATAAGAACTGAGTAACAGGGACAATATCTGAAGGGGATTTGGGATCATATGCTTTGCTCGTGGACTTTGTCACTCTCCTCTCACCTCAAGTCTTCACCTCACCCCACATGCTGATTCTGGCTGGTGACCTTGTTTATTTCAGTAAGAAAAAAATAGAAACAGTCAGGAAGAAACATCAAGTTGCCACCACAATTTTAACCTCCTACCTGCATTCTTATATATTCAACATGAAACCTGTTGGTTTGGCTGTATGCTTTTCTGCAGTGGTGTATGCCTATGTGGTTCATGGATGGAGCAGGAGAAGTACTGTATTAACCAGCGTTAGGGGATTGCTAGGTGAGGATGATGAAGGGTGTAGGGACAAGAATAAAATACTTATAACTTATACATTCCATTCTTTTTGACTCCTAAAAAACAAGACAGCCTGATTGTCAAAGTCAGGCTTCCCTGGTAGCTCAATAGGAAAGCATCCGCCTGCCAATGCAGGAGACACAAGATATGCGGGTTCGATCCCTGGGTTGGGAAGATCCTCTGGAGAAGAAATAGCAACCTACTGTAGAATTCTTCCCTGGGAAATCCCAGTGACAGAGGAGCCTGGAGGGCTAGAGTCCATGGGGTCTCAAAAGAGTTGGACGTGATTTAGCAACCAAATGACACCATTCTCAAAGTCAGGGACCTGCCAGTCTAATAGAATGACTCAGTCTTGGTAGAATTTGGCAATAAGGAGTTCATGATCTGAGCCACAGTCAGCTCCCGGTCTTGTTTTTGCTCACTGTATAGAGCTACCCCATTTTTGGCTGGTATAATCGATTTGATTTTGATATTGATCATCTGGTGATGTCCATGTGTAGAGTCTTCTCTTGTGTTTTTGAAAGAGGGTGTTTGCTATAACCAGTGTGTTCTCTTGGCAAAACTCTGTTAGCCTTTGACCTGCTTCAGTTTGTACTCCAAGGCCAAATTTGCCTGTTACTCCAGGTATCTCTTGACTTCCTACTTTTGCATTCCTGTCCCCTATAATTAAAAGGACATCTTTTTTGGGTGTTAGTTCTAGAAGGTCTTGTAGGTCTTATAAACCATTAAGTTCAGCATTACTGGTTGTGGCATAGACTTGGATTACTGTGATATTGAATGGTTTGCTTTGGAAATGAATAGAGATCATTCTGTCATTTTTGAGATCACATCCAAGTACTGCATTTTGGGCTCTTTTGTTGACTATGATGGCTACTCCATTTCTTCTGAGGGATTCTTGCTCTTAAATTAAAGTAGGGAAAACCACTAGACCATTCAGGTATGACCTAAATCAAATCCCTTGTGATTATACAGTGGAAGTAACAAATAGATTGAAGGCATTAGATCTGCGAGACAGAGTGCCTGAAGAACTATGGACGGGGGGGTTCGTGACATTGTACAAGAGGCAGTGATCAAGGCCAGCCCCAAGAAAAAGAAATGGAAAAAGGCAAAATGGTTGTCTGAGGAGGCCTTACAAATAGCTGAGAAAAGAAGAGAAGCTAAAGGCAAAAGAAAAAGGAAAGATATACCATTTGAATGCAGAGTGCCAAAGAACAGCAAGGAGAGATAAGACAGTTTTCCTTAGCATTAAATGCAAAGAAATAGAGGAAAACAACAGAATAGGAAAGACTAGAGGTCTCTTCAAGAAAATTAGAGATACCAAGGGAACATTTCATGCGAAGATGGACACAATAAAGGACATAAATGGTATGGACCTAACAGAAGCAGAAGATATTAAGAAGAGGTAGCAAGAATACACAGAAGAATTATACAAAAAAGATCTTCATGACCCAGATAACCACAATGGTGTGATCACTCACCTAGAGCCAGACATCCTGAAATGTGAAGTCAAGTGGACCTTAGGAAGCATCACTACGAACAAAGCTAGTGGAGGTGATGGAATTCCAGTTGAGCTATTTCAAATCCTAAGAGATGATGCTGTGAAAGTGCTGCACTCAATATGCCAGCAAATTTGGAAAACTCAGCAGTGGCCACAGGACTGGAAAAGGTCAGTTTTCATTCTAATCCCAAAGAAAGGCAATGCCAAAGAATGGCAACGCCAAAGAATATTCAAACCTCTGCACAATTGCACTCATCTCACATGCTAGCAAAGTAATGCTCAAAATTCTCCAAGACAGGTTCAAAGGTACATGAACAGTGAACTTCCAGATGTTCGGGCTGGATTTTGAAAAGGCAGAGGAACCAGAGATCAAATTGTCAACATCTGTTGGATCATCAAAAAAGTAAGAGAGTTCCAGAAGAACATCTACTTCTACTTTACTGACTACAACAAAGCCTTTGACTGTGTGGATCACAGCAAACTGTGGAAATCTTAAAGAGATGGGAATACCATCTGACCTGCCTCCTGAGAAACCTGTATGCAGGTCAAGAAGCAACAATTAGAACTGGACATGGAACAACAGACTGGTTCCAAATCGGGAAAGGAGTACCTTGAAGCTGTATATTGTCACCCACTTATGTAACTGCTATGCAGAGTACATCATGTGAAATGCCAGGCTGGATGAAGCACAAACTAGAATCAAGATTGCCAGGAGAAATATCAATAACTCAGATACACACATGACAACACCCTTATGGCAGAAAGTGAAGAAGAACTAAAGAGCCTCTTGATGAAAGTGAAAGAGGAGAGTGAAAATTTTGGCTTAAAACTCAACATTCACAAAACTAAGATCATGCATCCAGTCCCATCACTTCATGGCAAATGGATGGGTAAACAGTGGAAACAGTGAGAGACTTTATGTTGGGGGGCTCCAAAATCACTGCAGATGGTGACTGCAGCCATGAAATTAAAAGACACTTGTTCCTTGGAAGAAAAGCTACGACCAACCTTACAGCGTATTAAAAAGCAGAGACACTACTTTGCCAACAAAGGTCCATCTAGTCAAAGCTATGGTTTTTCCATTGGTCATGTATGGATGTGAGAGCTGGACTATAAAGAAAGCTGAGCGCTGAAGAACTGATGCTTTTGACTATAGTGTTGGAGAAGACTCTTGAGAGTCCCTTGGCCTGCAAGGAGATCCAACCAGTCCATCCTAAAAGAAATCAGTTCTGAATATTCACTGAAGCTTCAATACTTTGGCCACCTGATGCAAAGAACTGACCCACTGAATAAGACCCTGATGGTGGGAAAGATTGAAGGTGGGATAAGGGGATGACAGAGAAAGATATGGTTAGAAGGCATCATGGACTCAATGGACATGAGTTTGAGTAAGCTATGGGAGTTGGTGATGGACAAGGAAGCCTGGCGTGCTGCAGTCCATGGGGTCGCAAAGAGTTGGACATGACTGAGCAACTGAACTGAACTGAACTGAATCTTGGTGGAACTGTCAAGATGGCAGCAGCTTAGAGTAGCTTTAAAGTTCAAACAAGCAAACAAAGGACCCAAAGTCAAAGGGTTTTCAAGGAAAAGACCAAGATTTTCAAAATACTTATTTTGTTTCTTAGGCAAAAACAACAGAGTAATTCTACAGAAATAAACTGAACACTTTGTGTTAAACATCCAGTATGCTAGTACAGAGCAAAATTTTTCTTGTTTGGGAAATACTGTTCAGAATAAAAGTTCCAAATGACCACAACCAATGCTCTTAACTCAACACACATGTTATCTATGGAGGTGCAAAGCCAGTTGAGAGCTGAAGCCAAGAATAGAAGTCTGAACAGACATAAACTCCCACTGGGCAGAACAGTTTTCTATAATCTTTTTAAATAATCTTCAGACCAGCTTCTATGAATCCCTTAGGAACAGGACCCTAATAAAGTCCATGGCCTATGAAAGCTATTTATAAAACTTTTCTGAGAAGGTTACACAAATATATTGTCTCAAGCACTGTGTAACGAAAAGTTATAACCTATTCCTTAGAGGATATCCAAGTTTTTAACAGATCTTAAAGCTATCTTTATGTAGGTTAGGGATTTGCAAAGAAAAAGTGTCTGATTATACTTTTTATATGTATTCAAATCTGCTGTGATAATTCTTTATCATCATAATAACCACCATCATTTATCTTCTAGACACTAAACTAAGCACTTTACATATATTTTCTCAGTTAATCTTCACACACACACATACACACAAAACCATGAAACAGTAATAGTATTTCTATTTTAGAGAAAAAGAATGGGGGTGTAAATAAACTAAATGACTTTTTAGCATCTTATGATAACTAACCAGGAAAACCAGGATTCACACCCAAGCCTCCACCCCAATTACTGACCATAAAGCCAGTGTGGGCTGAGCAATCATTATGTGTGTGTGTGTGTGTGTGCGTGCACTGCAATACCCTTATCAAGCAGATTGGTATGGACACTATAACAACCTATACTAACCAATCTGATGCCCAGACATCAGCCTTACAAAAACCAAAAACCTGTCAAATCCAATTTTTAAATTCTTCATCTGTCAAAAGGGATGAAAATTAGTACCAGTGTCTTTGTTTACAATTATTTAATGGGGAGACCCAGCATATTGAAAAAGAAATGTGGAATGGGTTTTAAAATCAGATATTCCCTCCCTACTAAGTATAGGCTCAGTGGTAAAGAATCCGTCTGCCAATGCAGGAGACGAAGGTTCGATCCCTGTCAGAAAGATCCCCTGAAGGAAGAAATGGCAACCCGTTCCAGTATTCCGGACTGAGAAATCTCAAGGACAGAGGAGTCTGGTGGGCTACAGTCCATGGGGTTGCAAAAAGTCAGACACAATTGAGTGCACACACACTAAGTATGGAAGCCAGGATAAACCTCTGACCACATTATGATTAAATGTCTATGGTTTTCATTTATTCAAATTCACACTTAAGTCATTATTTCTGATAAAGTAATCCTGCCAATGATATTAGCTGCCAAGTGGTAAACTAGATTTCAAGTTCACCTGCTGAATCCATAAATGCTATATTTATGCATTTGTTAACCCAAGATTTTAATGGAAAAAAATGAACATATTAATAAAATGTTCTATTTAGAATACACAAGTCAAATTTATGCCATTAAGGAAGGGTTGTTTTCTCAAAATGGGGCCAGGGTCGGGGAAAGGCAAGCACTACCCAAAGCAGATTATATGCAGACATGAGGAAATTAAAAATGAAAAGTAAATGAAAATGAGCAACAGAAATCCATATTTCAGAAGTAAGGTTTTTAATATCTCCTAAATGAAACTTTAAAGAATACAGAATTTTTAAATGAAAGTTGAGGCTGGAATGCAACTCACCAATGTAAAATAATCCTTTGAATCTTTTATTTTCTAACCAGAGTGAAGACGTAACATAGGTAGCAAGAAAATTTCTCAATTTCGGCCCTCATTTTCTCCTCTTTTTCTTAAAACCAATACATGGTAATTCGCCATGGTTAAATTTCCTGAAAGAAGCTAAGAAAGCATACAAGTTCTTTACACACATGCAAATTTATGTATATAGATAGATAGAGATAGAGATAGAGAGATATAGATATTGATATATGTGTATTTCACCAAAATATATCCCAGTTGCACACTGCAGGCTTGGATTCCCTGGAAGCTGCCCCCTCAAGGAAAGCAAACTGGATACTAAATAGAAGTTGAGGTCTTAAGATCTTGAGGTCCATAGATTTACCAATCTAATCTTTTCTCTCCTGCACTAATATTGCAGCAAAACAGATGGTAATAGTTCAGATGCATACATGTAATTTTTTCAGCCTGAGATCTGGGTTCCTTATTCCTTATCATTAAGATCACTTTAGAAATTTGAGAAGAAATAAGGAAGATGAGTCTACTGTTCTTAGAAAATCACGACTCCATAGGAAAAATAAAAATAGAGATTAGAAATCCCCCAGCTGGGGAGTCAAGGTCTTAGTTAGGCATGTACAGCTTTCTAAATCCCATAAAAATCTCAACATCTGACCCATTTCATTTTTACAAGGGAAGGGGCGATTGCTCTGGAAAATATGCGTAAAAATCCGCAGCATTCAGAGGCATTAAACAGTTTTATTTCACATTTGTTTCCTGTGTATCCTGCTTGATAGACACACTGCAGCACCTGCTGCTGTAAGTCTGCTCTTCGTCAGCTTCCAGCCTTCTCAATTCAGAAAGCACTGGTTTGAGCAGCTTTTCCCACAGCTGAGGTCATGCTGCCCTCTTCTGGTCACTGCACAGAATGTCCTGAAATGACCCTCGAAAGGAATGCAAAGTGGAGAACTAGAGATTGTTGTCTCGTTTATAAAGTGTTTTTCAGCCAGTAAATTAAAACCAATTTTATTCAAGATGGCAATGCTATAATAATTTTAAATTTGGTATGTTTTAGATAGAAGCTATTCCTGAGAAGTTTTGAAGTCTTTATCTAAACATTAAATTGATAGCTCTGATGTTTTTGAATATGGTTTTCATATTACCTAAATTTTAATGATCTATTTTGTACAATGTGAACATAAATAAAACATTTAAAAATATTAAAAATAACAATCATGTATGGTAAACTGTAATATTGGCTAAGGCATTCTATTTCTCTCCAGTGAATCCAAATTTAGAAACACTCAAAGGGAAGCAAGGAAGTGGAAGACAAAAGCTAACAACAACAGAAATTACACTGGAATTTCACCAAAGCACAAATACAAGAAAATACAGGCACTTTTCAAAAGATTCTTTTTGTCTCTAATTTTCAGAATCTGAAAACATATCCACTAGAATTCCATATCTCAAAAAAATAGTTTTTCTTCTGCTCTTGTTATTACTACAAATCAATAACTGGCATGTTAATGCAATTGTCTCTCCAGATTTTTGTGGACAGGAACTGCATGTTAGTCTAGCATGAGAATCTATGTCTTAGGCTCATTCATCTTAAAGAGATCTTTAAAAAGCAGGTTGTTCTCTGCAAATATTAGCAACATTCTGTCAACACTATGGAATGGATACCTAATCCTGGATTATTTTTTAAAAGTCCAATTCCCCTAACAACCAATTATAGATAGCAATATTCCTTTATTTATAACTGCTTCCAAAAATTACATTAATTTTTACTTTATTTGATGGCAAGGCAAAGAACTAGCTGTAATCTTTTGTAAAATACTCTTTCATGATTTCACCTTCAGGCAGGTTTTCTTCACATCACTCATTTCCGGACAAATGGCTCCCCTCGTATTTCCTTCTCTTTAAAGGCACATCCTTGAATCTGCTAGTTCACCTGTGTATTAAGGGCCCAGCAAGGATTCTGTTGTTAAGTCCCTAATTCAGGAGACTCCATTGTCCTACATCACTGCTGGTGGCCTAAATTAAAGGGAACAAGTGCAGATCAGGAAAATACTGCACAAACTCAAAGTGTACAGTGCAAATGATGGCCTGAGGGAGATGATGCTTATACATATTGGCTTTGTAAAAGAAATTCTTCCACATCTGTACACACCTCCATGGAAGCTAACAAATTGCCCTTGTTAGCTTATTTTTCAGGCACTAAAAAGCATTTCTGGACTCATAGTATGTTTATGATGCTCATCCCTGATATTCTTCACCAATATACCCGTATCAATTTACAAAGTATATTCCTTCCACATACATTAAACAGAGAATATTTTAATCTTCAACAAAATGACAGTTCCTATCATCAGTTTAGCCACATGTCCAGAGGCTTCTTGGAGCATATCCTGGGATATGGGGCTCTGTCCTCTCAGATGGAAAATAAGAGAACCAAATGAGATCATTTTTCAGGTCTTTCCAACTGAAAAAATTCAGGTTCTAACTGCAAGTAGAGTCTGCAATGGGAGACTTCAGGCCTACATTCCCAGCTCAGTCCTCTCTGGTCAAGACAGAGCATCTTCTCCAGAAATACAGGAAGAAAGTTGCAAGGCCACATTTTGGTCGGCATACACAGTTACTTCTAGAAAATAACACAGCCAGTAATGATTCTACTAACTCTAGAGAATAATTTACCACAGTCACCATTAATGATTATTTTAGATGATCGTATTAAAGAATATCACTTGTGCCATTAAATAGACTTTGTCTAATTCCCTAAACTGTGTATCATTTAGAAATAAGCTGAGAGGTAATCATGATAGATATTATAGAAATATAATTTTTTTACACTAAATGATTCATCTTAAATAGAATCCAGAACCCAGAATTACGTAAGAACCCCTTCAAAGGACTAAAATCAAACAGGAAGCAGTTTGGGAACTGCCTAGGACAGCCAAATGTCAAGATAAAGGAAATGTCTGTATTTCTTTTCACAGTTGTTTAACTTTCATTATCACAGTACCAAAGCAGAAATGAAGGAATCATAGAATTATAGGAGTAAAGGAACAGTTTACAGGCTGTTCCACTCAATGCTACATAGGGGTTTTGTTTTTGTTACATGTTGTTTATATGTTGGGGAAATTTTTCTTTGGTTATTTTCCAGTTTAGATAAAGCAATAAATAATACTTTGCATCTCTTATCCAAACTGGTTGGTAACTGCCAAATGTGAATGCCTTACTAGGAAGGCAGAGTTGAACTGTATAGGTAGAGCAAAATATTTTACTTTGCTGCTGAGAAAAAATTTCAACACATAAGCACAAGTCTGGGGACTGGCAATGATTAAAGCATACAGATACCATTTCAGTTGAGACCCACCAGGGAACATAACTACTGGGGCAGTACCCAATGCAATAGAAGTGTGACTGGTCAGCTATATGCAACTAAATTATATTTATTTTCAACAAATGATTTCTAATGTTAAGTGAATGCTGACCTTCTAAAATCAAAGGTGAATGTTGACATTCTTTTTTAACTGAAGAAAATAATGTGTAGAATAAATAAATCTTTTAAACTGTTTCATAATAACCTGATATGCATCATTTCCCTCTCTCCTTCTCTTTCTCCCCTCCCCACATCTCCCTCCTTCCATCTCTCTTCCTTTCTGTCTCCTTCTCCACCCGCCCATCACTCCTCTCCAGTCTTGTCTTTCTCTGCCTTCTTCTCTCCTGCATCCCTCAGAAATACAGCTTGCTTTAAAAATGTTACCTTCACTTGCCACAAATAATCTGTAATCTTACCTGAAAATGGAGAGTCCTGAGATTCATCCAACAGGCAGGTTACTGCTTCATTAAAGACACTGTTGTTGTCCACTTTTCTACTAGCCTGATAGGAGAAAGGTCCTCAGAAGATTTACCAAAACACAGAAATTTCTTTGAAGAGAAGCTCATTTCTTAACCTGTCTTATTTTTACTACCACCCAAAGGATAGTTTCAAACTGTAACTGAATGTTAGCTAAACCTCCATCCGCCCTGTAGTCTATTAGCAAGACTCCACAGGGCAGCAATGCAACCTGGGACCCTTTGAATGAGCCTCACTTTACACAGCAACACTAGGCAGGCAATAATAAAGGTAATAACAAGTGTTATGCCTTGACCAGTTATTTAAAAATCTAAAAAAACCTCACAGGTTCCTCTCCACATAGGGCTTTGAACTTTGCTTCTGCACGTTAACATCATCCACATTATCATTTTCGTATTTTCTTGAAAATAAAATTTCTAGACTCTTTACATGACAGAAATCTGGAATCAAATTTTGAACTGGATTATTTTATTTCAAAATGCAGCTTGTGGATGGAGATGGAAAAGGTTTTATTTCTTCTTTAAAATTATACATGTATACTCCCTACTAAATAATGGCATAACTGTATCCCTTTATGATCCACATGTGGGTAGGTACCTCCCAGCAAGACACAACACACACCCATTTAGCCACACATCTGCTGACCCCTGGAACTCACTAAAGTATATCCAAGCATCAAATCTAAAAGAGAAGACAGGATTTTTAATTTGCAGCGTTTTGTATGTTAATACTTTATTTTCCCCTTATGGATCTCATATTTATTTTTTTATGTGCATTTTGCTCCTTTTAACCCGGTGTCAGCCCTACAAAATGTCACAAGCCTTTGACCCCATATTTCTCTAACAAGCCAACCAGGTTCAAATGGGATTTTTACATCTGTTTGTAAATTTTAGTTGGGGGCAGTTGAGAGATGGAAAAATAAAGACAAATACTACATTTGTGTAAGGTTTAATTCACATCAGTTGTACAATACTGTGCTGTTGGAATGTGTCTCAATAAATAGGCTTCAAAAAGAAATCACTGCAGTGTAAAAAGTTTCCCTGAACTCATGTGCTTTTTACTGTTCCCGGGTCTCATAATAGCTTTTAAAATTATTTTTTCAGACTCTTAGAGCCATGTACCCCATATTGTGATAGGATATGTTTCTCTGCCCTGCTCCCTAGAGGAGAGTTGGAGACAGGGGAAGTTCAGACAATTTGGCAACATCCTAGTCTAGAAGGGGCCCAACTTGGAGTCATCCTGTTGCCAGAAAAAAATAAGAAGAAGAAATTAAAGTGTCAAAAATGGTTGAGGAATTTAAGCCTATGAAGAGAACTCTCATATTAACTAAACATAAATTGGCAGTTCATATCTACTCATCCGACAGAAAATATTTGAATACCTACCACACCAAGCACTATTCTAGGCACCAGAGATACAGCTCAGAACAAAGTCAGTGCTTCCATGGAGCTATACAGTGGGTTATAATCCAGAGTACAGCTGTGGCTTTGCTGCTTTTGAAATTATGCCCATTTTTCAGAATAGGCCTGCTCTGAAACCTTTTGGCTTTCAGATGGCATCAGATAAATTCTTGGTATAGTGGCAGAGAAAGAGGCTTAATAAGAATACACAATCGACTATCACAGAGCAAAACCTCTTCCTCTAGGAACATGTGGAGTTTCAATTTCTTAGTTGTAGTCAGTCACCACTATTGACTTCCCCAGCTAGGGAGTGTGGATTCTGCAATATCACGACAAAAAAGCAAGCGCAACCAGAAATAGTACACTAAAGCCCAACAATTTTCCAGGGGGTGGGAGAATCTTTTTCTACCGGGAGTTTGCAGTATAGTCTATGCTTGTCTTCACACGGATAGGTCGCTCTGACACTAGCTTCTTACCGCCCTCTGCTGGCCAGGTCTAAATTCAGTCTTTTAAACCTGTACTGATGCATCCAAATGCTATTTTTATTAGACAAACCACGTGTTTGCAAAACATAAAAAATTGTTAAAGCTTTATGTTAATGCTACTTAAAATTAACCCTAAGAATATCTTGTACCATTCTTTCATTTCTTCAAGAATTTTTTACTAAAAATGCAATGCACATTAAAGCAAAAAAAAAAAACAAACAAAAGCAGCAAAACACCCACCTTTCCAGAAACAACCATTAAAACCTTGATGTGTAACTCTTTCTTCTGCAGGGATGTGCCCTTATATTCCTTTAATTTTTACAAAATGTGGTCTTACTGTACATTTTCTTAAAAAATAAGCAATATTTTTAAGAAAATGCCCTTCCATTCTGTCCTTATAGCACCGAAAAATCCCACTAAGATGTACCCTTTATCATCAGAAAACGCAAGGTTAACGGAATCCTCCAGGTTGGCGGAGCCATGGAATAACCACCAGTCTTTGTTTCACAACCCAGTTTAGCTCCTTAACAGTAAATTTGAGGCTCAGCTTCTACCTACAAAAACACTTCGGTTTCTTCTCCTGTTCACTCCCTTCCCAAAGCCAATGTGCCACTGAAAACAAATTAGGAATGTATGTGGTGAAGGTAGTCACTGAACATAAGTCAACACTCTTAAGGAAGGTACGCTTCATATAAATTAGGAGAGAGCTTAGAAAACTGTCCATTTTAGTGCAGGTCTTAAAAAACTCAGGGTAACCCACCTCCCTAAGTCTTTTCAAACAAAACCCAGGTTGCAATGCAATTCTCATCAGCTGACTGTGACTTGGCCTTGTAGGTTTTGGATAAAAAGCTAAAGTATCTTACACGTGATAAAGCATTAATTTAGGTGTGAGGCCTGGCGTGCTGCGATTCATGGGGTCGCAAAGAGTCGGACACGACTGAGCGACTGAACTGAACTGATGCCATCCGAAGTGTAAGCAGTGCTTTTTAAAAAGGGTTGAAGTTTTTGCCGAGAGCAACATCACCACCAGTCCTTCTAAACACTGATGTATTATTTATATAGCCCAAACTGATCACCCTCTGGGAAATTCATCTTCGACTTTGATCCCCAACTACTCCTCTTCCCCCAGCACTTGAGCACCTGCAACGATTCAGACTTCACCCAACAGGTTCTCACTGGGAGGTTGGGAAGGTGTGATGGCCTTTTGGGCACCTCTACAGCCCAGCCACGACACCTCCGCTGCTCTTAGATATTACTGCTTCAAATTCTGCCTTGCAGCTTGAGCTTCATGAGGACCCCAGCTGGGACAAAGCCCATCCTTCTGTGCCATCAACCTGCCCCAACCTCAGCCTGGAATGAAGGCCAAGATCTTATTTCCCCTCCTTGGTTAAATACCCTCTCTTCCCACCATGGATCAAGTGTAGGGTGCACTCAAATTTTGCTTGTGGCTAACATTTTCCTTGAGCCCAGCTCTTTGTACACTCATCTATATAGACAATCAAAAAAGCAAATTCAAGCACCATATTAAGGGTTAGGTTGGTCTTCAGTAATACTAACAGGTATTTCCATGTTTCCAGGCTTTGTAACACCTCTACCTATATAGTGGTGAAAAGTTGTTGATGAATGAAAAGATGGCCAGGATTCTTGGCCTCCGGAGAAAAATTCAGTCTGGGGCCAGAGACATGCTTGGTCGCTCAGAGCTTTGTGTAATGAAGTTTTATTTAAGTATAATGGAGATAGAGAAAGCTTCTGACATAGGCATCAGAAGGGAGCAGAAAGAGTACCCCCCTGCTGGTCTTCAGCTGGATGTTATAGTCACTAGCAGTCTGTTAATTGAAAGAAAGCAATGTCTTAAAACTCATAATGGCACCAGGCCCTTCACCTATAAGATGCATTTTGGGATATCTTGGCACCAAATGGTTCATCTGGGCCATAAAATGATTAACTTGAATCTTGTAGGACAGATTACCATACAAATAGTTTCGTTTACATAGATTAGGGGAACAATATCTGAATATAACATACTGGTTTGTCAAGTAGGTTCTAAGCCACGAGGCAGAACTGACTTGAAGACAGAGTTTGGGGTAAATGCATAGCACATTAGCATAGTTTAAGACAAACATTTCTACAATAAAAATGCATTGGTTATCACCAGGTTTGAGAATAGTTAACTTCAGGTGAAACCAAGTGTCATTATGGCAACACAGTATTTTAAGAGAAACCTTTTAAATTTGTATAGAGAAGGGAAAAAATATCGCTCGTTTCTTTCCTCCTGCCACATGAGAGGTAAAAATGTTTGACACTTGCAGGCTATTTCCTCCGTTTGGAGACCCCTGGCCTTCTTGCCTGTTACCCTCAGTGGTTTCACTGCCTCCAGGTCTCAGCCTGATACAGCGTTTTTACAGTTTTTCTATGGATGTCCTGGTTGTTCTTTGTTAAGAATTTGAAGTGGCTTACCAAAAATACACATACTAGAAATTTTAATAAAGTCAGGACCAGACAAAAAATTAGGAACAGGAAAAAAACTGCCATGGAGGTTTTCTTGTAGCTCAAGTGAACTGAAGTCTCACTCTCCCTGGGAGAAAAAAACAGTATCATGTAATGGACTGGCCAGAATTCCTTTGGTAATGCTATTTTCCCCACTAAAGATACCTGCATCTGCCCTGACATTTTGGATGAGCTCCCTCAGATAAACCTGGGCTTCCCTGTTGGTTCAGATGGTAAGTGTCAGTCTTCAGTGCAGGAGACCAAGGTTCGATCCCTAGGTCGGGAAGATCCCCTGGAAAAGGAAATGGCAGCCCACTCCAGTACTCTTGCCTGGAAAACTCCATGGACAGAGGAGCCTGGTGGGCTAGTCCATGGGGTCACAGTCAGAGAGTCCGACCCAACTGAGCAACTTCAGTTTCATATAAACTACAGACAAGTCACAACCAGAAATCACAACTAAAATTCTTAGAGCTGGGTCTTGAAGGATGCACCTCAGGAGAGGTAGAACAGATTATGAAGAACATGACTGCAACTGAGCAGTGCAGATCCAACACTGGGGCCATTGAAACCTGGTGTCTATGGACTGTGAAACAAGGTAGGAGCAGAGGACACTCTAGAGATCTAGCTTGGGGAACACAAGCTAGCTAATTACTTCATGAAGAGCCTAGTAAAGCCACTGTCTAGATCAATAGCTCTTCCTCTTGCTCTGAAAGTCACTCAATGTCCAACTCTGCAACCCCATAGACTGGCCTGCCTTGCTCAATCTATGGAATTCTCCAGGCCAGGATACTGGAGTGGGTAGCCATTCCTTTCTCCAGGGAATCTTCCCAATACAGGGATTGATCCCAGGTCTCCCACAATGCAGGTGGATTCTTTACAGCTACGCCACCAGGGAAACCCCTTACTCTTACACAAAAAAGGGAAAAAATTCAGTTGTTCATTGAGTCCTGCCCAACTCTGCAACCCCATTTACTGCAGTTTGCCAGGCTTCTCTGTCCATCATTTCTTGGTGTTTGCTCAAACTCATGTCCCTTAATCAAGGGCTTTGTGCCATTATACTGCCCCATGATGGACAGGTCCATGGGGTTGCAGTCAGACACAACTTCATGAACTGAGAATAACAAAGGCCAAAGCAAGCCTTCCTAGCACTAATTTCGAGAGGCCAGCGAAATCAGTATGAAAATGCACATTGCAGTAATTCTATTTTTCCTAGCCTGAATTACACTATTTCCCATAAAAGATCAAACATATGGTTTTCCCACTGCATAAACACACTCAAACGGCACCAAATATACAGAGAATCTATTAAGACATATAAAGAAACTGCAATTAAAACTAATTCCTTTTCCCATGTGCCCTGTCACTGCATACTTAGACTGGTAAACTAAGAGAAACTCAAAGTACCCCACTTGGTTATCTATACGGGAATTTCATATTCCTACAATCTCAACTTGACTGAGGCTTCAAGTACACAGATCACCATTGCCTTTCCGTGAGAATTTTGGGGACTTGAGTACATGAAAGCACATGTTTCTGTGACTGATATTTAAACAAGAAACCCTGACCTACCCTAATGGGCTGTACAAAAGCACACCTGCACTTCACGTACCTTCTAGTGCCCCACAGCCTAAATCCAATCCAGTTCCCTTTGCATGTTGCTGATTTGTCCAGTTTACTTTTCTAGGCTATAGATTAGTCTGTCAGTCATAAACACCCACCCAATAAAACCCTGACCATCACCAAGCCTATCTTCACTTGGGCTCTACTTGCCAAATGAAATTACTTACTGGTTGGGAAAAATGCTTTCACTTAGAAAGCAGGACAAACAGCATGCATCCAGTTATTTTACAATGAATCTTTTGTCCTTCATTAACACACTTTAATTTTCCTGCCCCAAATAAAAAGCCAGAGATGGAAAACAAGAAATCAGTTTATTTCATCATTTCTTGCATTTGAAGTACTCCTCGATGACATCCTTGGCCTGAGATTCTTTGCCATAGTCCTAAAAAACAAATGTGATTTTACTAAAATTTACAAACTCCCAAGTTGTTAGCACCAGTTAGTGAAGCTTTACCAAAAAAAAAAAAAAAAAAGCACACCTTATTAAGTATTTCCCACCATTAAAATGCCTTGTAGCCATTTTCAGGGACCTTAATGACTTCAATGTCTTTAAGGCTCGTAACATGGCTTTCCTATTGCCAGCATTTTCTAAATTTCTGCAGAAACACATTCAGGTTAGCAGATTCTTTGGCTGGCTTAATTATGGCTTATTTCCTTTTTCTGTAAGAAAGACTTTATGTCTGTTGAGAATTACACATTTGCTTTTAAGACTTATTACAGGGTTAACTCTGTAATTATTGACCAGGAGATTTTTGCTGAAACTAACACCTGTGGCCTGGCCAAAAATTGTTATTTCATTTACACTTTGAGAACTATTACATTCAATATTTATATCTGATACAACTGTATTATCCAGCACCATGAGTTTCATTTTCACTTTCTATATCAGAATCAATCACCAAGATGTTTTTGCTTGTTTTGAATCTGCCTGTAATGTGGGAGACCCGGGTTTGATCCCTGGGTCAGGATTACCCCTGAAAGAGAATGGCTAGCCACTCCAGTATCCTTGCCTGGAGAATTCCTCGGACAGAGGCTCTTGGTGGGCTACAGTCCGTGGGGTCACAAAGAGTCAGATATGACTGCATGACTAACACACTGAAAAACAATCATCTGACACACTAACGTCACTTGGACAGAAGGTATCTACATAAAACTCATTCAAATATTCACACAAAATTCCACGTTGTGTCATTTCTGACAATTTTACCGTAACTTGTTTGTGTCTGTAATATACACAAGGATGGGACAAAAATCTAACCACAAAATTTAACAGTCATACTTTGTATAATGAACCCTAGATCACTTTTAAGCTTTTAAGTTTTGCATGGTAATGTAACTAGTATCACTTCTCCAAACAGACATGGTTACCCAGTACAACATTTATGCCAAACATAAATATCAGCTTACCTTAACCACCACACAACTGCAACCAACCACTTTACGAGGTTTCCCCTCTCTGTCAATTTTACAGAGGCCTACCCATTCCCCTAGTTTCTTGTTGTCATCAACCTATTAGAGGGAATAAGAACAAAAATAAATCACCACACAAGTAGGCACTAATACTACTGACAATACATTAGATGAAAGGTGGCTGTAGTCAGATAGGGTGACATGGCAGTTTCCTCACCACGGTTCAGTAGAGGGAGCCAGTTGTCATCATGTACAGCCCAAAGAAACCTATCAATACCCTACGCAGGTTATTCTGTATCAACGTAAAACTAGCATTTAAATCTTCAGGAATAAAAATGCTTCCCTAACTAGCTTTAGCATAGCCAACAAATGCCAAGTTTGTGATGCTTTTCAGACCTGCAGAAGAGTTCTTTACAAACTTTCTCTGGTATGACAAAAATTATGGATAACCTTTATGTGGACACACGTCTGTAACTGGCCTAATTTACAATAAGCTGATTTCTCTTTCACAAAAACAAAATCCAAAGAGTAACTTACCTTAATCAGGTTGATTTGATGCTCAGCACAAAGGGCCTCCACCAACTTGACATACATAGGCTCATCACAGTTGGATGCGAGCACACACAGATGGGCTTGGCGCCTGAAATGCAAAATCCAACAGAAACTAAAATTTGGGTCTAAATCCACCTGCAGTCTGTAAGAGAATTATCTTTGCACTGGATACACTGGCAAAAACCTAACCAGGCATTGGAGAACACAACTTCAGTTTGAAGTAGCTGCCAGAAAGCATATTATTTCTTTACTTCGATCTGTCTATAGAACCACCTAATCTTCAAAAACTTGTAAAACTCTAAATTTCACATATAGCAACTGTTTAACTGTTACCTGTTACTGGGCCCAATCTAATATTGCACAGTATTTTCCTGCAGAATAGTAAAGTAGATTCTACCAGCTTTCCAAGAAAGGCTGGTTCCACTGGCAAATTTACCCCAAATTAATAGATTTAAATTCACTCAGCTTGCTGCTGCTGCTACTAAGTCGCTTCACTCGTGTCCGACTCTGTGCAACCCCATAGACGGCAGCCCATCAGGCTCCCCCGTCCCTGGGATCTTCAGGCAATAACACTGGAGTGGGTTGCCATTTCCTTCTCCAATGCATGAAAATAAAAAGTGAAAGTGAAGTCCCTCAGTCGGTCCGACTCCTCGCGATCCCATGGACTGCAGCTTAGTGGTCCTTAATTTTGGCTTTAAATCTTAAACAGTTGTTTTGCCAAGATAACCAGCCCAAAGACCTCACTGAGTAAATTTACAAGTATGTCTCATCCACATTGACCCCTACAGCTACTACTAACTGCTGCTGCTGCTGCTAAGTCGCTTCAGTCGTGTCTGACTCTGTGCGACCCCATAGACAGCAGCCCATCAGGCCCCACCATCCCTGGGATTCTCCAGGCAGGAACAGTGGAGACTTCATGCTAAATCCAAATGTTTCTGCCACAGTAATTTAGTGGTTTAAGTCTCCGAAGTTCAAAATGAAGGTTCCCATCTATTCCCGAACTAACAATGAAATTAGTCCCCAAATCTACAGGTTTGTCAGACTATGAGATTTCACTCATAGAAGGAGTGAAGGGGTATCCGACAACTTAAGTCATCATTCAAACACTGTAGTTTTACTTCAAGAATCAAACGTTCATCCCCATTCAAAACCCACACACTCAGCGGGCCATTAGAGTTCTGAGCTGATACCTTTTCCTATGTTTCCTGTAGAACGGATGTCATTCAGAACTTTTGTGCTAACACCATGAACTTCACGCTTTCTTCCCTCGGCTGCAGTTTTGCTCCGGTTCCAACAACCCACAGTATTGAGACTGATACACGTACTTGTCTAAAGCTTTCGCAGCTTCGCGAATTCCACGTGCTAAGCCATCGTGGATGAGGGCGGTCTTCAGTACCTCTTGCAGAGCAGTATTAACGTCCATTACACCTCCAGCAGCAATGCTAAAAAACAAAAATTTGAAGTTTTTTAATGTGGTAAATTCTCGCCCACAATCTAACGCCTTGGACTCGGCAGTCATCAGCAAGGTAGGCCAGATGCGCTTACGGCTCCAGGGCACATCTAGAAACCACGCGACTGGGTCCAGGCCCACGCTTTGCCCGCCCCACCACCCAGCCCTGGGCTCACCCTTCCTCGGCCATGGCGGTGGGTTACGGGTGGAGCCGAATCTTGAATGCACTGCAAAACAAACAGCAATAAGTTAAAGAAATGATCCCGATTAGCCCCACATACTCAACGCCAACTCCAAGTAAAATGCAGCCACGCTGCATAACCAACACCCTTACTTTGCCTCACTCACCCCGAGCCTCCGCCTCCGCGCGGCTCCGCGGCGGCAGGGAAAGAGAACGACTGCGCCCGCATGACGGGATTTAAGGGTTTTCCAGGACCCCTGGGCGCGTGCGCACTCCCTTCTATGGAAGAGCTGGCTCTGGCAATGCCGGGCCTGGAGAATTTCTGTTTCCGGATTGAGGCGGTCCTGAGACAGGACTCTTACTAACTTTCTGACTCTGCTCGGCCGGTCATTGGCTCACGAAGCAGGCACTAGCGCGGGCAGCTTCTTAACGTCATTTCCCGCTGGAGGCGCGGCCTGCGGAGGCCCAGAGAGCTTCTTCTACGGAGCGCGAGAAGGGCCCGGCTCTGCTGTCCGCGCGATCTTTTAAAGCTCTGGGAGCCCAGGCACCCCAGGCTGAGGTGGAAAACTAATTTTAACCCTTGCTGCTGCTAAGTCGCTTCAGTCGTGTCCGACTCTGTGCGACCCCATGGACTGCAGCCTACCAGGCTCCTCTGTCCATGGGATTCTCCAGGCAAGAACAGTGCAGTAGGTTGCCATGCCTTCCTCCTCTGTACCCTTGCTGCTGCTAAGTCGCTTCAGTCGTGCCTGACTCTGCGCGACCCCATAGACGGCCTCCTACCAGGCTCCTCTGTCTCTGGGAGTCTCCAGGCAAGAACGCTGGAGTGGGTTGCCATTTCCTTCTCCAGTGCATGAAAGGGAAAAGTGAAAGTGAAGTTGCTCAGTCGTGTCCGACTCTTCGTGACCCCATGGTCTGCAGCCTACCAGGCTCCTCCGTCCATGGGATTTTCCAGGCAAGAGTACTGGAGTAGGGTGCCAAATTTTAACCCTTACTACGCCGTACTTGTAATTTCCTGTCGACCCCGCTAACTGGGCCTCCCTGAGCGGCACACTCTCGCTTCGTTTCTAAGTCACTCTGAATGTTCGTGATTTGTCAGTCTGTGGGTGATTGCGCGCGTGCTTGTGTGTCTGTGTTTTCCTGAAACGACAGCCAACACGTTTTCGCTACTTCGGAAGCGCATCTCAAATTCCACTTTGCTGACCACTGTTAAGTGAAACCCCTGGCCAGCCTAATGATTGGTTACGGTTCCCTAATGTAGTTGATTCTAAAAGAAGTTTTGGTTTGGGGGTTTTTGTTTTTAGGGTTTTGTTTTGTTTTTAAGGCTAAATTGCCCCGTGGATTCGTAATCCCGCCCAAATCGGGATTCAGCAGGTGCATTTGAAACACGGTGTACCAAACATAGGGACAGGGTCTGGGAATACAGAGAAGAAAACGTAGTCTTTGAGGAATCCGGCGTTAATTTCGCCTTCCAGGACTGGCGGAGTTAGTGGAATCTTCTCTGAGAAGTCAGTTTTAACTTTGACTTTCTCAGAAAGCAATATTCTGAATTTTGCATTGACTGACCATTCCCCCACCAGCATTTCGAACGCTAATGAAATACATGGTAATGAAATACAGCCTGATTTCATTTCTTGTGTTCTAACTTACTCTTCTGACAAGTAGCCAAGACAGCAATTATTAAGCGTTTGATAGGTGCTGCTGCTGCTGCTGCTAAGTCGCTTCAGTCGTATCCGACTCTGTGCGACCCCATTGACGGCAGCCCACCAGGCTCCCCCGTCCCTGGGATTCTAGCACCCATGAATCCAGCGAACAACGAAGAACAAACAGATAATGTTAAATTTTTGAGTACTGTGGAAAATAAAAACAAAAACAAAAAACAATGAGTAACGTGTTCAGAGTGTGAGGTAGAATTAGCCAGAGCAATGATGTAATGGAATTTTAATCCATGTTGTTCAATATTAACTTTCAAGCTTTTGTTGTATACATGTTGAACCTACTCATTTCCATCCATAGCTCATCCTAAAAAGTTGTTCACTTATTCACTTAACTATCGAGCTTTTGGGAGGTGGGGAACAGTTTATAAAGATGAGTATATTTATTCCTGCTGCTCTCATGTTTGTGGTGAGATTAAGATTTGAGCCAAAGTTGATAACACCTGAAGGCCTCAGGGGAGTTAATAGCTAGAGTCACTCTCATACTGGCAGATTATAACGCTTAAACAATGTATACAAATATGTGTCTGAAATACCTATGAAAAATAAATTCTAAAGTTTGTGTGTTTTAGAAACGTTAATGATAATAGGTAATTTTGTTTAGATGTCAGTTTATGTACTAATTATTGTATTTTCTCCCTTAAGTATCGTCGAAACTTCATGTGGTAGTGGTGGTGTTAGCCCTTTTAATGGGGAAAGAAACTTAGGCTTAAGGAGTTGCCCAAGCTACACAGCTAGTAAATGTGGAAACTGGTATTTGAGCCCCATTGACTTCAAAGCTGATGCTTCTAAGCCTTCAGCCATTTGGATGATTGCCCAAATGTGGGAGGGAGATCAAGATTTCAAAGATAACTCTTGACATCTCACATTTGGCAATGATACCACTGGTTCTACCTTCATCATGTAAAAAATCACATAAACAGAGAAGGGGAATATTGCAGTGTCAAGCAGAAAAAGACACAACAGTAGAAATCTGAGTTTCTGAATCGTTTAAGTGTAGATGTACTAGTTTGCTAAGGCTGCCATAACAAAGTATGGCAAACTGGTAGCTTAAACAGCAAAGTTATTTTCTCATAATTTTGAAGACAGGAAGTTTGAAATCAAGGTATTTGCAGGACTGGTTACCGCTAAGGTGGGGAATCTGTTCCATGCCTTTCTCTTAACATCTGAGGTTTGCCAGCAATTTTGATGTTCCTTCGTTTGTGACAGCATAACTCCAGTCTTCACAGGATGTTCTCCCTGTGTGCATATCTGTCTCTGTGTCCAAATTAATTATATATAGAATAATTCTATTTCCAAATAAGGTCTTGATATGGAGTGCTGGGGTTGGGACTTTGACCTATATATTTTGTGGGGACACAATTCAACCCACGACAGATGTCAAAAAAGAAGGGGATGAAGAACAGTTTAAATACTAGGAAAGATGTTTGTGCTGAACTGAAAAAAGCTTTACTTAAAAGACCAAAAGTGGGAACAGAAGCTAAACCAGTGCACAGGAAAGATTTTATATCAGGGAGTGGTGGGGCGTAGCTGAGCTGAGTTCAAATTCTGGCTAACTCTGTGGCCTTTGGCAAATGGCTTATTTTTCTGAGCCAGTAAAGTGATAATACTAGAATATTATGAGGAGTAAAAAGAGATAATTGTTAAAAGTGTTCACCACTGCCTGTGAAGTAGTAGCTGTTGTTCAGTCTCAGTCACGTTCGACTCTTAGTGACCCCATGGACTGCAGCACACCAGGCTTCCCTGTCCATGACCAACCCCCAAAGCTTGCTCAAAGTCATGTCCATCGAGTTGGTGATGCCCTCCAACCATCTCATCCTTTGTCAGCCCCTTCTTCTCCTGCCTTCAATCTTTCCCAGCATCAGAGTCTTTTCCAGTGGGTCAGCTCTTCACATGAGGTGGCTGAAGTATTGGAGCTTCAGTTTCAGCATCAGTCCTTCAGTGAGTATTCAGGGTTGGTTTCCCTCAGGATTGACTGGCTTGATCATCTTGCTGTCCAAGGGACTGTCAAGAGTCTTCTCCAGTGACATAGTTACTTACCTTATAAATAACTTCACAGGAGAATACATGGAAAGGTTCTTAATATAACCTTTCTCCTATCCTAAAGCATCTGGCATTTAGTACCGTGACTTACATATTGGAGTCACTAAACCAGTGTGTACTAAATGAATTCATGAAATGAAATAAGATTAAAGAAGCATCTGGATAGTCAGCACACCAAAAAGAAAGCCATGTTGACATCTACTGTGACAAATTTATGCCTGTTGTGAGCTAGTTGGAGGCTTTGGGAATCCCAGAAAACCACTTTTAATTTGAAAACTTTTAAATGTTTCCACTTTGGGGAGTAGAAATAAATATAATGGATGGAAATGGAAGCTAAAAACATGAAAACAACTCAAAACTATTATCCTGCTGAAGCTCCAGAACATAGGTCTAGCCTTGGCTTATGTAGCATATGATTTTAAACATATTGAAGAAAAATAATTGTAGCTGAAAAATAGCTCTGGCAGAATCCAATTATATCAAAGGACAAATCAAAGGAGAAAGCAGTTGGTGGGAGGAAACACCATAAAAAAGAATAAAATAGATGAATGAGAGTGGAGTGGAATAGATTAATGAAGTTTCTAAGTAGCAGTTTGTAAAAATAATGTGTAAGTTTTCTGAAGTATTACTAAAAATGTTTCCTCAGCCCTTGTTTTTCTTGCTACCAGATGCTACCCAGAGCTGTCTGGGTGCTGTGGCAGCTCACCATAGGCCTGGTTCAGGATTGGTAGGAACGAAACAATTAGAGGCAATACTTAATATTCATGAATAAACTAATTGTAAACCAGCAACATGGGCAATTTATTCACTTGGCCAACAAGGAGAACCTGGGTGTGCAAAATTTCAGCTCCCAATATTGCTTCCTATAGACCAGCTCTGCTGTTATCTGTGTAACTTTTTTTTTTTTTTGAAAAATGGGTCCCGATGCACTAACATGTACTCGACAACTGCAGTTTTTATTGAAGAATCATTGGAATGAAGGCAGGTCTGCTGCTGTGCTTAAAACTTAAAATATTAAAGGGGTGGGGTGGGGGGGTGGGGGGTGGGGACTGCTTCCCTGGTGACTCAGACAGTAAAGAATCTGCCTGCAATTCGATTTCTGGGTTGGGAAGATCCCCTGGAGGAGAGCATGGCAACCCACTCCAGTATTCTTGCCTGGAGAATGCCCGTGGACAGAGGAGCCTGGTGGGCTACAATCCCTGGGGTTGCAAAGGCTCTAACACGACTGAGCAACTAAGCACATACATTAAAGGGGAAAAAAAAAGTCCTTCTTACACAACCAGTTTTAACCCTAACAAAGAAGTTAAAAGGCAGACTGGTAGTTAAGAATTCTTCATATAGATTCCACTCTATACTATTTTCTGACTCTGTAGTCTTGGTCAAAGTACTTCTAATCTCTGGGTCTCAAAAGTGCTTCGGCTATAAAATGAAGCAGAGAATTGATGAGATGCTCTTTAGCACATGGTTTGGACATTCTATGGCATCATTTAAACACTAATTTTAACTTTTAGTAAATGTTGAGCATCTATGTGGTCTGCCATAGTCATTTTGAGATATTGTATGACTTCAGCCACATGACACTTAGCTGTAGTTGCTGTCAGCTTCCCTCGTCTCTGATTACAAATGGTTTCTTTATTTGTAAATGACAGCTGTTCCTTTTTTATATTAGGACAAGTAATAGAAAATTTGGATAATATTGTATCAATTATAGTTCACTGCATGCAACAGAGTAACCTATGGTCTACATAACCCTCCCACACCCCCACCCCCTCCCACTACAAAATGAATATACTTTGTAGCAATGAGTTGGCTCTGAGAATAAAAGGGTTTGCTGAGCAATCAGGTTTAGGGAATGATAGAAACAAGGTAACTCCAGAGATTTTGGTTACAGGAACTTTTACAAATTATTTTAAGTTCAGTTCAGTTCAGTTCAGTTCAATCACTCAGTGGTGTCTGGCTCTTTGCCACCCCATGAATCAGCACTCCAGGCCTCCCTGTCCATCACAAATTCCCGGAGTTCACTCAAACTCATGTCCATCGAGTCCATGATGCCATCCAGACATCTCATCCTCTGTCGTCCCCTTCTCCTCCTGCCCCCAATCCCTCCCAGCATCAGTCTTTTCCAATGAGTCAACTCGTCAAATGAGGTGGCCAAAGTATTGGAGTTTAAGCTTTAGCATCATTCCTTCCAAAGAACTCCCAGGGCTGATCTCCTTCAGAATGGACTGGTTGGATCTCCTTGCAGTCCAAGGGACTCTCAAGAGTCTTCTCCAACACCACAGTTCAAAAGCATCAATTCTTTGGTGCTCAGCTTTCTTCACAGTCCAACTCTCACATCCATACATGACCACTGGAAAAACCATAGCCTTGACTAGATGGACCTTTGTTGGCAAAGTAATATCTCTGCTTTTCAATATGCTATCTAGGTTGGTCATAACTTTCCTTCCAAGGAGTAAGCGTCTTTTAATTTCATGGCTGCAGTCACCATCTGCAGTGATTTTGGAGCCCAGAAAAATAAAGTCTGCCACTGTTTCCACTGTTTCCCCATCTATTTCCCATGAAGTGATGGGACCAGATGCCATGATCTTTGTTTTCTGAATGTTGAGCTTT
>NW_011494770.1:8101130-8101584 GCF_000754665.1 Bison bison bison
GTACTTCTTTTCCTATTTGGAACCAGTCTGTTGTTCCATGTCCAGTTCTAACTGTTGCTTCCTGACCTGCATATAGGTTTCTCAAGAGGCAGATCAGGTGGTCTGGTATTCCCATCTCTTTCAGAATTTTCCACAGTTTATTGTGATCCACACAGTCAAAGGCTTTGGCATAGTCAATAAAGCAGAAACATGTTTTTCTGGAACTCTCTTACTTTTTCGATGATCCAGTGTCTGTTGGCAATTTGATTTCTGGTTCCTCTGCCTTTTCTAAAACCAGCTTGAACATCTAGAAGTTTACGGTTCATGTATTGCTGATGCTTGGCTTGGAGAATTTTCAGTATTACTTTACTAGCGTGTGAGACGATTGCAATTGTGCAGTAGTTTAAGCATTCTTTGGCATTGTCTTTCTTTGGGATTGGAATGAAAACTGACCTTTTCCAGTCCTGTGGCCACT
>NW_011494770.1:8101684-8120776 GCF_000754665.1 Bison bison bison
AAGTTTGGAAACAACTACCTGCAGATCCTGGAGGATGGCCCAAAGCAGAAGAAGTGGAGAGTGGGGTTGGAGACTGACAGCTGGGAAAAGGAGTGGCACTGGCTGCATTCCCATGTTTATGGTTTTCAGTATGAGGGGAGCCTGCAGTCAGCACCACGTGGAACAGCTAATAGTCAGAGGGCCTCAATTTTACTGCCTTGAAAACCAGAGGACAGAGTTTAGAGCAAACACAGCTGCCGAAAATGGAGGGGAGGGGTAGTCCCAGAAAGGAGAGAGCCAGAAAGCGAAGACCAGTATTCTGTGTAGTGATTCTGTGTAGAGACTCAGCTAAATCTCTGATTGGCCCCTGTACACACGCGTACTGTTCATTGTTGTTGTTCAGTCACAACATCCTGTCCAAATCTCTGACACTCTGGACTGCAGCACACCAAGCTCCCCTGGCCTTCACTATCTCCCAGAATTTGCTCAGATTCATGTCCCTTGAGTTTGTGATGCTATCTAATCATAAAGTTTGAGTCAAGGTAGCTTAACTCTGCTGAAATTAGAAAAGAAAAAGCAATCAAAACTCTTTGAAAGAACACAAGAGAATCCAGAGTTTCTACAAAGTATTATTCATGATACATTATTTTTCTCTTATTAATTAAAAATACATACACCTATTAATTAAAAATACATACAACTATTTAAAGCAAAAAATTGTAATACTTACAAAAACTAGAACATAAATAATTGGAAGCTGACACTGGATAACTGGACCTATATGGTGGTAAGGTTCTCATGCTTTGCATAAAGTGCTACAATATTAACTCAAAATAGACCAGAAATGTTAGGAATGTGTTTTGAAAACACTAAGCAACCACTAAAAAATAACACAAAATGACATAGCTAGAAACACAATAGATAAATTCCAATGTAATTCCAAAATTTGTTTTCAATTAGACAAAAAGACCATAATAAAAAAGAAACTAATTAAAAAAAAAAACAGATGGGAAGATATAAAACAAATAATAAAATAGTAGACTTAGGGGACTTCCCTGGTGGCTCAGTGGTAAAGAATTCGCCTGCCAATGCAGGAGAGATATGGGTTTGATCCCTGGTCCGGGAGGATCCCACATGCCGCAGGGCAGCTAAACCTGTGTGCCACAACTACTGAGCCTGTACTCAAGCCGCAACTGCTGAACCCACGCACCACGACCACCGAAGCCCCCACGCCTAGAGCCTGTGCTCCGAAACGAAGAGTAGCCCCACTTGCCACAACTAGAGGAAAGCAGAAGCATCAATGAAGACCCAGCACAGCCAAAAACAAATAAGTAAATAAAATTTTTTAAAATAGTAGACTTAAATCCCATCCCACCATGTCAATACTCACCTTAAATGTAAATAAGCTATTTGCTCAAATTAAAAAAATAGAGATCATTAGAATGGATTTTTTAAAAATCATATATTCTATTAGAGATGCATTTTTAATATCTAAGACATGGATAGGTTAAGAGTAAGAGGATGGAAAAAGATCTATACCACGCAACCAATAAACACTGGGTGTGGTTTTAGGCATGTAGTCCCTGAGTGGTGTGTACAACCCTCCTGATGTGTTACCAAATAACTTAGGGTAAATTCATTTTCTGCTCAAATGAACAGAAGTCAGTTATTTTAATAGAAACAGGCAACCTGGATTGATACAGATACTAGGAAGAAAAATAAAGAAGGATGAAGAGACAAAGAGTTAAGGGGCTGTATTTTGGATAGAGGGGTAAGACTGAACTCGAGGTAACATTTAAACAAAGACCATATTATTATTCCATTTTAGTTTGTAAAGAAAAAAAAATGTTTCATATGTGTATATATGTCTAGATGAACATATAAAAACATGAATAGATAGTTGTGGTAGGCTGATAATGGATCCTAAAGATATGTCCAAATTCTAAATCCCTGCAAGTTATAAATGTTACCTTTTGTAAAAAAAAAGGGGGGGGCCAGGTGTGATTAAGTTAAATATCTTGAGATTAAGAGATTATTTTGGATTTTGTCTCAGTGAAATTGATCTTGAACTATTGGCTTGCAGGGCTGTGTTATTTTAAGCTGCCAAATTCATGTTATTTGTTACAGTGGGTGCAGAAAAATAAGAACATGATAATATTTTCCATGATAACACTAAGGATCTGGAAGGAGGATTGGAAGGAGAGGTTAGATGTGAGAGGAAGACAGGAGTATGAATATATGTACCACAAAATCTTTATGTAAATTAAAAGATAGTTGCAAAACAAAAATGTACATTTTATGAAAATATATACAAACAAATTTTGTATTAAACATGCAAGAATTATTGTTGATAGGGAGAGAATGGGACTAGGGATACAGAGAAAGAGATGACAACAAATTCAGTTCAGTTCAGTAGCTCAGTCGTGTCCGACTCCTTGCGACCGCATGAATTGCAGCACGCCAGGCCTACAACAAATTAAAAATTCAGTTGAAGGATTGATTGGAAGATGAAGTTAAGGAAACTTCTTAGTAGAGTAATAAGTAAGAGGACCAGTCTAGCAATCCAATAGCTGCTTAAAGAACAGTCTGGAAAGAAAGAACAAAAAAAAAAAGAGAGGGAGAAGGCAGTCATCAAATAAGTAATTCAAGAACATTATCTTCTATGGTTTGATGTTAGATTGGAGCAAGAATGTAGAGTAAAATAAGATTGGAGAAACTGGCAGGGGTTAGATCAAAAAGATTTTGGAGTCCACTTTAAGAAAACTTTGCTAGAGCTAATCCTGTTTAGTGTTTCTACAGGCTCTCCTTACCTACTTGCTTTCCCAGAAATGTTTACATAATCTTCGACACACACTGTAATACAAGTAAACAGTTCTTCCAATATGTTTCTCTTACAGAACGCATTGCATTATAATAAATTGTTAATCGGTGTCTGTTTTATCTGCTAGAAGGGAGTATATATGTTACCTAAGGGCAGAGACTGGATGGGGCTCACTTATTTTTGAATTCACAATGCCTGGCACAGGATAGTAGCTCAATAGTCCTAAGTTATTGTATTTTATCTTGGCCCCAAATTAAGAATTTTCCATTCCTTAAACTTTAACCCTTCCCAAACAGTAAATCAGTTGAAGATAAGTGAAACCTCTATTTTTTTGTGCCAGAAAATTGTGAGGGTGAGAATAACATAGCAGGCTTCACTTTCCAGAGCCAAGCCCTTCACATACTTTATCAGCAGTGCTTACAACTACTCTCCATGACAGGCGTTACAATCCCAGTCACACAGATGGAGAAACTGACCTGTGACGCAGTCACAATCAGCTAGTACAGTCATCCCTGGATATCCAAGGGTATCTGTTCTGGGACCCCCAACACCCCAACACAGATGCTGAAGTCCCCTATATAAAATGGCATAGCCTTTGCATATAACCTATAGCACATCCTTCTATGTGCTTTAAATCATTTCTGGATGATTTATAATACCCAATGCAATGTAAATGTTATAAATGAAATTTAAATAATTTACAAATAGTTGCTTCTGCTTGGCAAATTCAAGTTTCACTTTTTGGAAATTTCTAGAAAAAAATTTTAAAAATATTTTCAATTTCCTTCCTCCTTATTTCAATCCCAGGAATGCAGAAGGAGGGTATGTCCCGCTGAGGACAAGTGCCTGAACTGAACCTCGAGCCTCTCCTTCCAGAAGTGGTTCTCCCAGCAACCCCACCATGTGTCTTCAACATTCATTATAATTCTTGCAATTTTTTTTTTTTTTAACTCAGAGTACTTCACATCAGTTAATTCATTTCCAGGTTACTAATGTCTGGCTTCAGTGGTTACAAACACTACACCATTCACCCATTCTAAAGAATAACTCACTCAGTAAAATGTCCTGGCTACTCTTCCCTTCTGAGATGGGCTGCATTCTGCCTATGGAATATGCATCTCTCTAAATAAACTTGATTTTACTTAAAAAAAAAAAAAGTCGTTATAAACCTAATTTTCTAATTCACATTTGCATTTTTAAATTTCACAGTCGTGTCCGACTCTTTGCCACCGTGGACTGTAGCCCACCAGGCTCTTCTGTCCATGGGATTTCTTAGGCAAGAATACTGGAGTTGGTTGCCATTTCCTTCTCCAGGGGGCCTTCCCCACCCTGGGATGGATCACACGTCTCCTGCATTGCAGGTGCATTCTTAATCACTGAACCACCAGGGAAGCCAGTTTTTAATTTTATGTACTACCTATCTTTTCTGTGTCTACATAAGCTTCCTTTCTTACTCTTGGTATTCCTAAATTTTACTCATTTTAAGATATGGGGTTCAGTTATATGAAATACAGACTCATTTTTATTTTTCTTTCCCATACAGAAAGAAAATGGACAAGACATGAGTATTTGTGGACAGAACAGGTCCTGGCTGTTGGTGGATAACAGGCTGAGCCTTAAAAAAAAAAAAAAAAGTCATTGCTCCGCCCCCTCTCCGCCCCGCCTCCGGGAGCTACTCGCTGTTGTCCAGGTCTGCGTGGAATTCTGAGGCGCGCTGTCCTTAGGCAATCAGGGATGTCTAGGCCTCGCTGAGCGGTGGCCGTCTGCGCTTCTGCTCGTTCGAGGTCGAGTCCCAGGGGCTTGGACCCGGGAGCCGCCGAGACCGCGCACCGCATATGGACTCACCGGGAGACCCCGAAGGCCCACGCCCCCCAGGAGGTGACGGAGAGCCGGAGGCCAGTTGCACCTCTGTGGCTTGGGTTCTGTGTCTTTAACAGCGATTGAATTGCTTTTAGCTTGGTTTGTTTTAGAGAGATTGGAAAAGGCAGGGTCCTGGCAGTGGGTATTTTTTCTCCCTGGAAAGGGTTAAAGTTTGGATACTGGCGTGACAGGATGTGGTCTCTGATGACTTTCTGTGGCTCTACTTTTAAGTAGTTTGTGTTTAAGAATGCATTCAAATAAGAATGCCCTTTAGGAAAGTGCAAATGGTGACAGTTCCAGCCCCACTGTTATCCCCCTAACCCTTTTAACTCTTTCAGTTCCTTTCCTCGTCCACTACCAAAATTTTTAAAACTTCTTAAGACTTGCTTCTGTCTCACAGATTTAATGGCAACCTCTGAAAATACAGAAAATACAAAATATATTTTCTTAAACTTCTTTTCTTTCAAAACCATGTATAATTTAAAAATTGCAAATAGATTTACTGGGTGTTTGGAACTGAGTAATTGACCTGATGTCTTTAAATTAAATGGTAATTTAGCCCTGGGAATAAATATTAAGTTAATTGATGCAGAAGACCAGTAATTACTGTAAAACACTACTGATTTATAGATTTATGACACTTGTTTTTCCAGGAGCTGCCACTGTAAGTATTACTTCTCCAATTGAATGATTTAGTTTGTTTTTTCCTACTTACACTTCAATAATTTTTCTGCTGTTCAGTCAGTAAGTCATGTCTGACTGTTTCAGATTCCATGGACTATAGCCGGCCAGGCTCCTCTGTCCATGGGATTCTCCAGGCAGGAATACTGGAGTGGTTGCCATTTCCTTCTCCAGGTGATCTTCCTGAGCCAGGGATCGAACCACATCTCCGGCTTGGCAGGCAGCTTCTTTGCCACTGAGCCACCTTAATAAACCACTAACAGGAAGTGATTAAAACATGATTGAGTCCATGTAGCATATGAAGCTAGTAACCTGTGAATGTGGACTTCCCTGGCGGCTCTGACAGTAAAGGATCCACCTGCAATGAAGTAGACCCGGGTTTGATCCCTGGGTCGGGAAGATCCCCTTGGAGAAGAGAATGGCTGTCCACTCCAGGATTCTTGCCTGGAGAATTCCATGGACAGAGGAACCTGGCGGGCTACAATCCAAGGGGTCCCAAAGAATTGGATACAACTGGGTGAGTAACACTTTCACTTTTCAACCTGAGAAAGTACATTACTTCAGAGGATAGTACCATTTGGAGAGCATCCTGTGACCTCATCATTCTTGAAAGAATCTATTAAAGGTGAAACAAATAAGCCTTAAGGTGAAGGCAAAACAAAGCAGATGGTTTGATAAATTCTGCACTGAAATTCTAATAGGGAATAGTAATGCAAATGAAAGTGATATTTTTTGAAAATTGCAGTGATATACAAGGATTGTGTTACATTAGACCAAATATGCTATATTCAAAATAGCCTTTAGCTCAGCAGATATTACCTTCAGAGTACATTGTCTGTACACAGAAATGACATTTCTGTACTTTGATCAGTAGCCCCAATTACCATATTTAATTGCAGCCTATTTGCTTTCAAGGTGATGGCCCTCCAGGAGGTGCAATGGAGACATCCAGGCGGCTTTCAAGAGAACAGATTTTTGTACTGATATCAGCAGCTTCCATTAACTTAGGTTCCATGATGTGCTATTCTATCCTTGGACCCTTTTTCCCCAAGGAGGTAAGACATTTTGATATTCATATGAACTATTAATGTTTTTAAAAAGCCTTTGACAAATTTCACTTGACAGTATGGAGAATGTGAAAACCTGCATATAGCAAAGATAATGTATAGCACTTAAGCCAACAGAAGAATTCTTATAGAATATTTGATACTAGAAGGAAAAAAAATCAGTCATAATAACATCATCTTGAGAAGTAATTCACCTAAATATAATTGACCTTCTGAAGATTGCTTTGCTCATCATGAAGTTTGATTCATCTGTTTGGCTTCTGCAACCGATAAAAAAGAAAAAAAAAGGAAGTGCACTGAATAACTGAGATTTCAATGTTATTGCGAAAGATCTATATTAAGACAGTGACAGCTTCCTGGATTTTGGGTTTATGAATATTTTGGAATTAGGAAGGCATGGTCCACTCCCTTTTCTGAGTTGAATTTTGTATGGAATCTAGTTGCAATATTTGTGCCAAGGAGGAATTCTGATTAATATTGATCAGGTCCTTCTAATCATAGCATTTTATGTGATGTTCGGGTCTGTGGATAATGGCACAGACATGAAGGAGTAACCCCTAGAGGATCCACCTGAAATCTGGAGGTTGGTGAGGTGCAGTACGGAGGAAATGACACTGTCTTGGCTGGGTGTGGACAATATGCCTGTGTGTTCTGCTTCGTGCCGTCTTGGAAAGCCTCAGCTCATGATGCAGGGGTCCTTCCCAGTCCTCTGACTTCTTTGATAACATATGGTCCTTCCTTCTGTGTGCTACAAAAGACGATAAACATGGCTTCTCTGCTAAAAGAACAGTAGTACAACCCTGTACCCATTAAGTTCTTTTTAGTTTTCAGTGTACTTCCCAACATGTTTATCCCATTTGGTTTCTGGAGCAACTCTGTAAGATAGGCAGAATAGTCAGAATCTCATCCTATTGCAAATGAAGAAACAGACCTCAAAGTTAAGTGACTGGCCCAGTTCAGTTCTGTTTACTGAATGGGAGTGGGAGGTTCAACCATTTCCCACCTTAGAGTATGCTAGGTATTGGATGTATTAGGGTTGGAAAAAAATTAGGAAAATGTCCCTCTCTCATCGGTCCATTGGGAGGGAAAAAGTATGAAAAGAAAGTTGCAGAGTATTTGAATCTCCTTGAAGAGGATGTCCAAAGTGTAAGGAGACTCTAGGGATGGGAATGGTTAATTTTGTGATGAGTGAGACTGGCAGATGTGGGAGGGAAGGAGAGAAGGAGTAATACTGAAAGGGACTTGGCAGGGTAAGCCCAAGGTGAGTCTTGAGAAATGTTAGTTCCCAAGGTGAACAAGAGAGGCAAGGGTCCTCTAGGTTAGAAACTCACAGGAGACAGTCACGAAATTAGCAAAGTAAATAGCATGTTCTTAGGGAACCATGGACAATGGTGGGGCTTGTGTCTGGGTGCAGTAAGGTCCATGGGAGCTGAGGATCTGAATAGGCAGGTTGGTGCTCAAAGGCAAGGGTCCTTCTATGCAGGTCAAAGATGTCGTCAGTGAGAAGTCATCAGAAATGTTTGGGCAAGACAGATTAGACTGGACAGATATGGATTTGGGGGGAAGAAAATGAGGAATGGAAGCTGTGGAATTAAGACAGAGAAGAACAGGAGTAGTGGCCAACTAGATAGAAAGGCATGTCTGATTCAGCTGGAACTCAGTGAGAGTAACTAGTGTTAGATTCTTCTTAGTGAAATACAGTGGAGAAGGCAATGAGAACCCACTCCAGTATTCTTGTCTGGAAAATCCCATGGACAGAGGAGCCTGGTAGGCTACAGTCCATGGGGTTGCCAGAAGTTGGACACAACTGAGAGACTTGACTTTCACTTTTCACTTTCATGCATTGGAAAAGGAAATGGCAACCCACTCCAGTATTCTTGCCTGGAGAATCCCAGGGATGGGGGAGACTGGTGGGCTGCCGTCTATGGGGTTGCACAGAGTCGGACCAGACACGACTGAAGCAACTTAGCAGCAGTGAAATACAGACAGAGGAAAAGCAGGCTGTGGATGTGTGCTTTCTTTCTTTTTTTTTAAGCATTTGATTTAGTTTTTTGCTTGCAAGATGCAGGAGAGAGAGCATTCTAACTTTAAAAGGTATAGACATGAAGAGTGGGCTCTTTTTCATTTTTAATAAAAGCATTAGGGTTGACAAACACACTGGCAAAACTTGCTCTTCCCCCTGTGTATTCTGTTTTTCTTTCCTGTTTTGTTTGTGTTTAGTTGCTAAGTTGTGCCTGACTCAGTGCAATCCCATGGATTGTAGCCTGTCAGGCTCCTCTGTCTATGGGCTTTCCTAAGCAAGAATACTGGAGTGGGTTGCCATTTCCTCCTCCAGGGAATCTTCCTGACCCGGGGATTGAACCCTCATCTCCTGCATTGGCAGACCATTTCTTTACCACTGGGCCACCGGGGAAGCCCCATCATGCTTCTTATTAACGAGCTAATTAGGTCAAGGAAAAACAAGGTCCTTCTTCTTAATTTGTGGTGTAGAATTAATGTTTCTACTCATCCTTTTCCTGGCCCCCTCCTCCTTTGGCAGAGGATAATGAATTTTGCTTTTGACAACCGTTCTTGCCATCCTAACATGCAGCAGGATCCGCATGTCAAAAGCAGTATTCAGTTGCTGCTGTGGTGTGTGATTCTCGAACATGCTAAGTCCCCATCCCACTTTCACAGAGAATGTGGGAACCTGTGCAAGATGGAAACGGACAGGACTACTATGACCATGACACAAGTAACTTTTGCAAGTCTGTGTCCTCATCTATAAAAAGGGGCCAGCTAAAAGTACATCCCTTACTTGTTTGAAACCATATAGATCAGCATGGCTCATAATGAGGGGCCAATAAATGTTAGTTGCTGTAACTTCTATACATTTTCAGCCAGACTTGAGAACTAATAACTTTCAGATCTATTAAGCAAACAACATGGATATAACTTGACCAATGAATGTTCTTTCCTCATCTATTTTTTGGCCACATCTTGGCCATTGGGAGCTTAGTTCCCTAATCAGGATCAAACCTGTGCCTCCTGCATTGGGAACATGGAGTCTTAACCACTGGACCACCAGGGAAGTTATTGTTTCCACATCTCAATCAACCCCTTTGATAACACCTTCCCTTAGAGTTACCTGTTCTATGTGACTAGGGCTGCTATGACAAAGTACCACAGACTGGGGACAACAGAAATGTATTGTCTCACAGCTCTAAAGTCCAAAATCATTGTCATTGGTAGGGTCAGTTCCTTCTGAGGGTTATAAGGAGAGGATCTGTCCCAGGCCTCTCTCTTTGGCTTGTAGGTGGGCAACTTCTCCCTATGTCTTCTCACATTATCTTCCCTCTACACGTGTCTCTCTGAAGGCACTTCCCCTTTTTACAAAGATACGAGTAATACTGGGTTAGACTCCACCCTTCGTGACGTCTTTCAACTGGTTACTCCCGCAAAGACTCTCTCCAAATAAGGTCACCTTCTAAGTTGCTATGAGAAACCTAGACAGTGTATTTAAAGCAGAGATACCACTTTGCCAACAAAGATCCATATAGTCAAAAGCTATGGCTTTTCCAGTAGTCATGTGAAAATGTGAAATTTAGACCATAAAGAAGGCTGAGTGCCAAAGAATTGATACTTTTGAACTGTGGTGCTGGAGAAGACTCTTGAGAATCCCTTGGACAGTGAGGAGATCAAACCAGCCAGTCCTAAAGGAGATCAATCCTGAATATTCATTGGAAGAACTGATGCTGAAGCTGAAGCTCCAATACTTTGGCCACCTGATGCAAAGAACTGACTCATCGGAAAAGACCCTGATGCTGGGAAAGATTGAAGGCAGGAAGAGAAGAGGGTGACAGAGGATGAGATGGTTGGATGGCATCACTGTCTCAATGGACATGAGTTTGAGCAAACTCCAGAAAATAGTGAAGGACAGAGAAGCCTGACATGTTGCAGTCCATGGCGTCACAAAGAGTCAGACATGACTTAGTGACTCAACAACAACAACAGCTGAAGTACTGAGAGTTAGGACATCGGCATAAGAAGTTTGAGGGACACAGTGAGCCCCCTGGCACCCCCTGATGCTTGGTGTGGTAGAAACATGGACTCCATGTTCCTGTCTACATACAGAATAACCTTTGGCTAGGATGCCAGTGAAGACATTTTTAATAGTGAGAGCTCTCTTTTCTCTATACCGTTATCTCATATGATGATTAGTGATGGAAGATTAGATCAGATCAATCACTCAGTCGTGTCCGACTCTTTGTGACCCCATGAATCGCAGCAGACCAGGCCTCCCTGTCCATCACCAACTCCCAGAGTTCACTCAGACTCACGTCCATCGAGTCCGTGATGCCATCCAGCCATCTCATCCTCTGTCGTCCCCGTCTCCTCTTGCCCCCAATCCCTCCCAGCATCAGAGTCTTCTCCAATGAGTCAACTCTTCACATGAGGTGGCCAAAGTACTGGAGTTTCAGCTTTAGCATCATTCCTTCCAAAGAACTCCAAGGGCTGATCTCCTTCAGAATGGACTGGTTGGATCTCCTTGCAGTCCAAGGGACTCTCAAGAGTCTTCTCCAACACCACAGTTCAAAAGCATCAATTCTTTGGCACTCAGCCTTCTTCACAGTCCAACTCTCACATCCATACATGACCACAGGAAAAACCATAGCCTTGACTAGACGAACCTTTGTTGGCAAAGTAATGTTTCTGCTTTTGAATATGCTATCTAGGTTGGTCATAACTTTCCTTCCAAGGAGTAAACGTGTTTTAATTTCATGGCTGCAGTCACCATCTGCAGTGATTTTGGAGCCCAGAAAAATAAAGTCTGATATTGTTTCCACTGTTTCCCCATCCATTTCCCATGAAGTGATGGGACCGGATGCCATGATCTTCATTTTCTGAATGTTGAGCTTTAAGTCAAAGAAATGGTTAATCCTGAGTCTCATCAAATTATGGGCCAAAATGCCACCCAAGCAGTTTCTAGAATGCTCTAGGTTCAACTTCTCCACTCTCTCCCACAACCAGGCACTTAGGGACTGCACTTCAGGGGTAGGTAGTGCTTCCCAGAGTGAGAGGGCCTTTCCTTCCTATAGTTTAGCAATGAAAAGTAGAGTTCACCTGGACTTCCCTGGTGGTCTAAGAGTTAAGACTGTGCTTCCACTGCAGGGGATACAGATTCAATCCCTAGTCTGGAAGTTTCACCAGCCATGTGATAGGGCCAAAATTAGAAAAAGATAGAGTTCACCCATCTGGTTTCCTGTGGTATGATGCTTTGAGAAATGTAGGCTTTATTTAGAAACACAATGTAAGAATATATATTTTTAAAGACAAGGATTGAATGGTTATCATAACTTACTATAGGAAGTGATAAACTTATTTTTTATCTTAAAAAATGTAGTTAGAGTGAAAAGATAAATAAATAGAATTAAGGCTGTTGTAGATGACAGATTTTAAAGGGAGTATGTGTGTACACACACATTTCTGTATTCAGAGTAGAGTGATTTGTGGAAGAGCTGAAGCCCTGGCAAAGGATGAATCTAAGTCACATCTTCTAATTATAAATATTCACTGCTGGCTCCTATGTGATGCATAGAAGGTGCTGGATAAATGACCACTGACTGCCCGAGAGGACAGATGTGTGTTTCAGACTTAGTGCTTCATGGTTTGCCAAGTTGCCAATCTTATCTCAAAAAATTAATATTTTATTAATTAAATTAATTAAAATCTCATATTTTAACCTCTTAAATGGTTATAGCTAGAACCTGGTCTAAGGATCCACCATAATTCCAAGGTTTTAGAAAGGTTTTCAAACCTCTGTCTGTTCAGTTGTACAACACAACTAATAGTAGCATTTGAAGTTCAAAAGAAGCAGTTTTAGAATAAACACTATATCATCTATAGCAATTAGAGAATGTAATGGCAACCCACTCCAGTATTCTTGCCTGGAGAATCCCATAGATAGAGGAGCCTGGCAGGCTACAGTCCCTGGGGTCATAAGAGTCGGACACAACTTAGTGATTAAAGCACCAGCAGCAGCAGCACCACCACGTGTAGCAAATTTAGGAGCCATGATAGAGTAGTCTATAAACAATCATAGGAATCATTGATGGGTGATAAATTACTCCAAATGTTTCAGCAGCATGTTGGGAGGAGAGGGAGCTTCTTTCATCTGTGTCATTGATGTCAGGAAAGGAAACTTTATCTTCTATGAACTGTTAGGTAGTTGGTATTAGAAATAGAGAACTGAATGGTCTGAATGGTCCTTGGGATGACTCATGTACTAGCTTAAGGAACTTTCTGTTAGATTTTTTTGACCAGCAAAGTAAAGTGGTTGTTTGGGAGTTTTGGGTTTTTTTAGTGGCATTTGATCCTGTAACTAAATGTGATATTGAGTTGGAAAACCTTCCTCCCGTGTGTTTCACCTTTATGCTCACACTGCTACCACACTCACAACACATTTGACACCAGATGTGTAGGTCTTGGAGAAGGCAATGGCACCCCACTCCAGTACTCTTGCCTGGCAAATCCCATGGACAGAAGAGCTTGGAAGGCTGCATGCAGTCCATGGGGTCGCTGAGGGTCGGACATGACTGAGCAACTTCACTTTCACTTTTCACTTTCATGCATTGGAGAAGGGAATGGCAACCCACTCCAGTGTTCTTGTCTGGAGAATCCCAGGGACGGGGGAGCCTGGTGGGCTGCCATCTATGGGGTCGCAGAGTCAGACACAACTGAAGCGACTTAGCAGCAGCAGTGTAGATCTTTTCCCCACACCAAGCAATTCTCTGTGACACCAGTTGGATGTCCTGCCATTCAATTCAGTTCTAATGCTGATCTGTATTAGGCCAGACCCCACAAATTAAGAGCTCAGTCCCACAAGACTGCCCTCCACTTCAGATGCCAATTGCAAGTAGTAGGTCTCCATGTTAGCCCCAGCTTCCATCCAACTTGGCTACAAGTTACAGGTTCCCATGTGTTTTGTGTGTGTGTGTGTGTGTGTGAAGCTTCTTCAGTCATGTCCAACTCTTTGCGACCCTATGAACTGTAGCCCGCCAGGCTCCTCTGTCCATGGGATTCTCCAGGCAAGAATACTGGTGTAGGTTGCCATACCCTTCTCTAGGGGGTCTTCCCAACCCAGGGATTGAACCTGTGCCTCTTGTCTCCCTCCCATGTGTTAGGGAAATTAAAATGGAGGAAACCTTGTTCAGGCTTCAGAAGCAGGAGACTGGGCCTCTGACCTATTTCTGACCTGCCTGGACACCGCGGATCCTGCCTCCAAGCACAGCTAGTGCTTAGATAAGAAAAGGAGTGGGTCTTGGAATTCTCGAGCCTCTGAAAATCTGGCCAATCCCTGGGGTCTAACAAAATCCTATGACTCACAAAGTGAAGCAAACTGCAGTGTAAAAGTTAACAAAGAACCCCAAAGCCAGAGCTGCAGCTTTGCATGCAAACTGATGATGATATCAGTTTGAGGCCTGGGATTATAAGTGGGAGACCCCTAACCACAATTTGAAGTCTCACCCATGGGGTGGACACACCACTCAGGACCCTTTCCCATTGTGACTCCAGATTGCTATTAACAAGGGACTTCCCAGCACTGTTCAAGTCTGGATGTAGGTTGTTGGCTCAGTTTGGTGGTGTATTGTCTGTTAGTTCTCTCTCTTGTTTCTATTTCTTTTGTTTTTTTTTTAATGACTGCATGTTGAAATTAAGCCAAATCTAAAAAATTGAAATTATTTGTGTGTAATGAATGGTTTCTTTTGTTAGCAAATCCTTTGAACTTACAGGTAAAACTTTAGGCAAGACACAATGACCCTCCCACCTCTCCACCTAGGATTCAGTTACTTGCTGGAATGGCTTCCACAACTCAGGGAAACACTTGCTTAACACTATTATAAAAGGATGTAATAAAGTATATAGCTGGGCATGTAGATGGAAGAGATACAGAGCGGGAGGTATGTGGCAGGGGCATGCAGCTCCCATGTCCCCTGCAGGTGAGCCACATTCCCAGATCCTCCATGTGTTCACTGACCCCAGAGGTCCCCAAGTCCCACACCTTAGGGATTTTTATGGGGACTTAATCACATAGGCATGATCAATCATTAACTCAGTTTCCAGCCCTTCTCTGGAGAATGGGGTGTGGAACCAAAAGTTCTAAACTAATCATGGCTTGGTCTTTCTGGTGACTAATCCCCAAGCAGGAATCACCAAGAGTCACCCAGAGATGCCAAGGGACTAGGAGCTTGGTGTCAGGAACCAGGGTCAAAGACCGAATATTAGAACATTATTACTCCTAGGGCTCTGATCACTAAGGAAGTTACAAGGATAGTCAGAGTTCTGTGCCAAAAACTGGGGGCAGAGATGAATAAGTATATATTCTATGAACTCAAATATACCAAAAAGAAAGCATTTCAAGATCAACTGTTGGCTTAGTTCTACAGGAGAAGCAGAGCTTACCTTTCCTCAACCAAGGCTTTTTGTTTTGTTTATACTCTAATTCTGATTTTGGCCTGCTAAAGCTAACAATTCTTATTTTGGTTGGGGGCAGACTTTATTGAGGTATAATTCTTATACAAAAATTTACACTTATTTAATATATCTATCTTGATGAGTTTAGACACATGCACACCATCTATGATGTCATCAGTTCAGTTCAGTTCAGTTCAGTTGCTCAGTCGTGTCCGACTCCTTGAGACCCCATGAATCGCAGCACACCAGCCTCCCTGTCCATCCGCAACTCCCGGAGTTCACTCAGACTCGTTGTCCATTGAGTCAGTGATGCCATCCAGCCATCTCATCCTCTGTCATCCCCTTCTCCTCCTGCCCCCAATCCCTCCCAGCATCAGAGTCTTCTCCAATGAGTCAACTCTTCACATGAGGTGGCCAAAGTACTGGAGTTTCAGCTTTAGCATCATTCCTTCCAAAGAACTCCAAGGGCTGATCTCCTTCAGAATGGACTGGTTGGATCTCCTTGCAGTCCAAGGGACTCTCAAGAGTCTTCTCCAACACCACAGTTCAAAAGCATCATCAATTCTTCGGTGCTCCGCTTTCTTCACAGTCCAACTCTCACATCCATACATGACTACTGGAAAAACCATAGTCTTGACTAGATGGACCTTTGTTGGCAAAGTAATGTCTCTGCTTTTGAATATGCTATCTAGGTTGGTCATAACTTTCCTTCCAAGGAGGAAGCGTCTCTTAATTTCATGGCTGCAGTCACCATCTGCAGTGATTTTGGAGCCCAGAAAAATAAAGTCTGACACTGTTTCCACTGTTTCCCCATCCATTTCCCATGAAGTGATGGGACCAGATGCCATGATCTTCGTTTTTTGAATGTTGAGTTTTAAGCCAACTTTTTCACTCTCCTCTTTCACCTTCATCAAGAGGCTTTTTAGTTCCTCTTCACTCATCACTGCAATCAAAATACTAAACTTATTCAGCACCTCCAAAAAATCCCTTGGGTTTTCTTGTGGACTTTTTCTTTCTTCTTCTTCTTTTTGTGGTGAGAACATAACATGAGTTTATCTTACTTAACAGAAAATTTATATCCAAAGAGCTATAATTCCCCACTTCCTCCTTCCCAAAGTCCCTGACAACCACCATTTTAAGCTCTGCTTTTATGAATTTGGCTATTGTAGATACTTGATACAAGCGGAATCATGCAGTGTTTGTTCTTCTGTGAAGGCTTACTTCGTTTAGCATAATTTCCTCAAGTTTCATCCATATTGTTGCAGATGCCAAGATGTCCTTATTTTTGAGGTGAATAATATCCTGTGTTATGTATATACCACATTTTCTTTGTCCATTCATCTGTCAATGGACATTTGGGTTATTTCTATATTATCTTAGCTATTTCTTAGTTGTTTCTGTATTATCTCAGCTAGTGCCACAGTGAGCATGGGATTGCAAATATCTCTGAGACGCTGCTCTCAATTCTTTTGGGTATATACACAGTAGAGGGATTGTTGGATTATATGGTAGTTCTGTTTTTAATGTTTTGGGGATCCTCCATATTGTTTTCCATAGAGGCTGCACCATTCTGCATTCCTGCCAACAGTGTATAAGGGTTCTGATTTCTTCACCTCCTCACCAACACTTGTTATCTTCTGTGCTTTCAATTATTGCTGTCTATCCTAACTGCTGTGAGATGATATCTCATTATGATTTTAATTTGCATTTCCCTGATGGTTAGTGATCTTGAGCAGCTTTTCTTATACCTGGTGGCCGTTTGTATGTCTCTTTTTTAGAGAAATGTCTGTTGAAATCCTTTTCTCATTTTAAGTCATGTTCTTTGTGGTGGTTTTTTATTAATAGATTATTGAATTGTAGGAGAGTCTTACATATTTTGGATATTAGCTACTTATATGGAGATGGTTTACAGATAGATTTCTCCCATTCTGTAGATTGCCCTTTCACTCTTTTGATCATTTTCTTTGCTGTGAAGCTTTTTAGTTCAGTGTAATTCCATTTGTTTGATTTGTCTTGTTGCTTAGATTTTTGGTGTCACATATAAGAAATCATTGCCAAGACCAATGTCATGACCTATATGGAAAAATAAATAAGAGCAGACATGTGTATATGTATAACTGATTTACTTTGCAGTACAGTGAACTAACACAACACTGTAAACCAACTATACTCCAATAAAAATAATTTTTAAAAAGTCCCGCATCTGCCATTTTCTTCAAAAAGTTTAACAGTTTCAGATTTTATGTTTAAGTCTAGTTTGCTTTGAGTTTAGTTTGTGGGTGGTATAAGATAGGGATCCAGTTTCATTCTTTAGCATGTGGATGTCCAGTTGTTCCGACATCATTTGTTGAAGAGAATATCTCTTCCCCATTCTGTGTCCTTGGCACCCTCATGGAAGATGAATTGACCATGTTTGTTTAGGTTTATTTCTGAGCTCTCTGTTCTGTTCCATTGAGACATATGTCTGTCTTTAGGCCAGTATTGTACTGTTTTAATTATTACACCTTTGTAATCTATTTTCAAAATCAAGAGGTGTGATACCTCCAGTTTTGCTCTTTTTCTCTCAAGATCATAAAGTTAACAATTTGTTTAAGGCTTGGTGAGTGAATTATTTTCATGTCAGAGAACTAAGTTTTACTACAGTTTCCTTTCCTTTCTTAGCCTGTTTATTCTGAAATAATAATCTTTGAAACTGCTTTACAGATAAGATTACAGGAGGATGATCCTCTGATCTAGTAGCTCCATTTTTTCCCCATACTGTTGCTAGTTTATCTTTCAAACTTTTTCTTTTCTGTTTTTTTTTTTAAAGGCTGAAAAGAAAGGAGCCAGCAATACAGTTATTGGTACCATCTTTGGATGTTATGCTTTGTTTGACTTTCTGGCATCTTTGGTATTTGGAAAATATGTAAGTATTATTTTTTTTAAATGGTGTAATGAGTTATTCTAATTTACAAGTCTGAAATTTCCACTGATGCAGAAATAACCAGCATCGTATGTTATGAACTGTGCTTCAGTTGACAATTCCCTTCTTATGGCTGACTGATTTTTAACTTCTTCCATGTTTGTAAGAATGTGTGTTGTCATTCCACTAAAGAATTACCTTTTGTTAACTGTATATATCTTCCCCAAATCTTCTGTTTCCTGATACAGTGGATCTGTTTATGTCAGTATAGACTTGTAGCAGTCATCAATTTACCATTTTCTTTTACGTTTATTATAGCTTGTACATATTGGAGCAAAATTTATGTTTGTAGCAGGAATGTTTGTCTCAGGAGCAGTTACAGTTCTCTTTGGGTAAGTCATGTTCTGATATGTTTGGGAGCCTGAACAGATTTCCTAATTTATCTTCAGTTTAAAATGGTTAATGGTTAATGGTTTCTTTAAATCAATCATTACCATTGATTATCAAATGCCTGGCATATGACTAATGGTGAAGGGAGTTGGATGGTGTGGAAAATGAAATGAATGACATTGATCTTAAGAAAAAAAATCCTCTAGGGGATCACCATTAATTTGGCTGCTGAATCTGTTCTTTAGGACTTCTGTGACTTGAGTGACAGAAACTTAACTCACTTTTCTGAGTCACAAATTTTTTTGGCTCAAGCAAAAAGGTGAGTTTCTTGTCTAAACAATCAGCTAAAGAAGATCAGAATATAGATGTTAAGCTAATGTATCAGAAGTCTTTCTCAGGTTCCTGATTTTGCTTTTTTTGTTGTTGTTGTTTGGGGAAGACCTAAATCTAAGTCTTTCTGCATAGGTTCTTGTTAGATTGACTCTACATTTTTCAAAAGACCTATTTAGTATTATTATTTAAGCCATAAAATATGTCAAAGAAAAGGACAATAAGGCTGTTATTATGACTCAAATTCCTCCAACTAAAAATATAACAAAGAAACTCTTAAAAAAAATAAATCCCTAAATCCAACATCTCATCAGAGGATGCACAGTGATGGTTTTTCCAATTCTATTAGTTCTTCCACATTATTCTTTGAATTTATTCTATAAAATAGGACTTTGTCCTCATCAGCTATTTGGTTTCCTAGAAATACATTGTGTATACCAAACAAAAAAAAAACCCAGAATACATGCTTTGCCATTATTTACCAATTTTCAGAATAATGACTTGTGTCTTCAAAGGCATCTAAAGAGGCTTTTTGTTTGTTTGTTTTTTGAAGTATTTTTATGAACTCATAGATTGCTTACTGTATTTGATGTGTTTCAGTCATGGCT
>NW_011494770.1:8120888-8132096 GCF_000754665.1 Bison bison bison
AATAAACTTCACTTACGTAAAAAAAAAAAAAAAAAAATTCATATTCTAAAGTGACTTACTTTAATAACTATTATCGAGGTGTTACTGTTTTCAGTGAGTACAGTTGAAAAAAAATAAAATCAATTTGGCATTTGAGGATTGTTTTATTCTCTTTTAGTCTCTTGGACCAAGTTCCAGAAGGACCAGTGTTTATTGCTATGTGCTTTCTACTGAGAATAACTGATGCAATAAGTTTTGAGGCAGCAATAACTGCCTCTTCTTCAATCGTTGCAAAGGCTTTTCCAAACAATGTGGCTACAGTATTGGTAAGTATTTTATACACTGTTCCTGTTTTCCTTTTAGTGTAGCTAAAATGTTTGCTTGACCTTTCAAGCCAAAGCTGGGGCCCATTCTTCTAGACCTGCTTTTTTTCTACTCTCTATGTTTGTTACCTTTTACCCCAGTTTCTACTTTCAGCAGCAGGCTGTCAATAAATGTACCCTTAGTCTTACTTAGGTGCTTTTCCTGGCCTTACAAGCCCTTAAATGGCAAAACCAAATACTCCTTTTTACCTCTTAAAAAAAAAGCCTCCATAGTAATATTTGCTATCTCTCTGTAGCCTAGATTGTGGCTGGGCTGCCTGAAGCAGATTTATACTAGAGTCCTGTTTCCACTTTTCCCAGAGTCATGGAAAGGATGACCCCATGAATCGCAGCACGCCAGGCCTCCCTGTCCATCACCAACTCCTGGAGTTCATTCAAACTCACGTCCATTGAGTCGGTGATGCCATCCAGCCATCTCATCCTCTGTCGTCCCCTTCTCCTCCTGCCCCCAATCCCTCCCAGCATCAGGGTCTTTTCCAATGAGTCAACTCTTCGCATGAGGTGGCCAAAAGTATTGGAGTTTCAGCCTCAGCATCAGTCCTTCCAATGAACAGTCAGGACTGGTCTCCTTTACGATGGACTGGTTGGATCTCCTTGCAGTCCAAGGGACTCTCAAGAGTCTTCTCCAACTTACTTTACCATAAAAATCCAGAGCCTGGTAGCATCATATTGACATACATTTTCATATATTGCCCAGATGCCTTGACACAGAGTATTAGTGACATAGCAGATTCTTGTCCCAGCTTTTATCTGCTGCCTTCTCTCCTCTGGAACCAGGCATTCCTGAAGGACTCCTGGTTTGTATATGAGAATAGGCACCACCCTCACCTTTCCTGGTGGCTCAGAGGTTAATGCCTCTTCCTCCAGTGCGGGAGACCCAGGTTCAATCCCTGGGTCAGGAAGATCCCCTGGAGAAGGAAATGGTAACCCACTCCAACATTCTTGCCTGGAGAATCCCATGGACAGAGAAGCCTGATAGGCAACAGTCCATGGGGTCGCAAAGAGTCAGACACGACTGAGCGACTTCACTTCCTTTTCTTTCTTTCTTTCACTTTCAGAGACCTCAGATCTAATCAGCTCAGTACCATGTTCCCTCATTTACCTGTATTAATACTACAGTTTGAAAGTTTTGACCATCAGGTAAACTATTTGCTGTATAAATATAAATATCCACACTTTTATTAAGTATATACCCATATGTATTTATACAATTAATGTAAGTACATATATCTGTATATGTATTGTATAACTGGATAAATTCGCTTTAGGTTCTATGGCAATTTGTCATGCCATGGTGGCCACTGTAACAGATACACTATTTCCATTTCCATAAAGTATATTTTTTAGAGGGGTTCAGAAAGATGCTAGTCAGTTGACATGCTCTGTAAAACAAGGTTTTGTGGCTGAACATATTTGGAGTAGGGCTTTGCTGTCCTGCAAGTTAGAGGTGGTCAGTTCACATTAGCATGAGTTGTTTTCATTTTATGTGTGAACAGACTATAACATCGGAGAAAGCAATGGCACCCCACTCCAGTACTCTTGCCTGGAAAATCCCATGGACGGAGGAGCCTGGTAGGCTGCAGTCCATGGGGTCGCTAGGAGTCGGACACAACTGAGCGACTTTACTTTCACTTTTCACTTTCATGCATTGGAGAAGGAAATGGCAACCCACTCCAGTGTTCTTGCTTGGAGAATCCCAGGGATGAGGGAGCCTGGTGGGCTGCCGTCTACGGGGTCGCACAGAGTCGGACACGACTGGAGTGACTTAGCATAGCATAGCATAGACTATAACATTTGCCCATTTTCCCACAGTACTGCTGATTTGCCTCATTCATTAACAGTTGCTGTCATGGTGCTTTTGGGAAATTAGTCTTTTATCAGTACTTTTTCCCTATTCTTTGTTTGTCTTTTTTTTTTTTTGCTGTCCATAGTTTTTCATATATTCATGTAATCAGAGTTATCAGTCTTCTTTTGTGTCTTCTGAGTTTTTATGTCATAATTAGAAAATTTGGTTCACTGTAAGGATTAGGAAAAAACTCTCATATTTTATTTTTCTAGTACTTTAATAATTTCAATGTGCATGTTTAAATTTTTGGTCTATCTTGGTGGGTGGTGTGTGTATAAATTGTAAAGTGGATAGAATTTTTTTCAGAACTTTCTATTAATGCTTTGTTCATTTTTCAAATGAAACATATTAACTCAATTTTCTTTTGTTTTCCCATTTTTAGGGAAGTCTTGAGACTTTCTCTGGACTGGGACTAGTGCTGGGGCCTCCTTTGGGTGGCTTTTTGTATCAGTCCTTTGGCTATGAGGTGCCTTTCATTTTTCTGGGATGCATAGTTCTGCTGATGGTTCCCCTCAACATGTGTATTTTACCCAATTATGGTAAGACCTAATTTATTGCTCATTTTAAGAATCTTAAATTTAAGTATTTTTATGCCTTTGTAGGAGACCAATTTAACATATACTCACTTTCATTTTATATAATCACTAATAGATTTGTAGTGCATGCTGAAAGAATCAATTCTCTTTTCAGAAATGTTGCAGTGGGCAATTAGTTTATATAAATTGTCATAAACTCTTTCTGACCTATAGAATTAGCAAATATTAAATTTCTTATCATAAAACATATGCAATGCCCACCAGATGTCTTCCTGAATTCTAAATTAAAGATTCTTTACATCTTTTAATGTAAAGAATCTTTCCATTACAAGGCACTATGCTGCTATGTCACTTCAATCGTGTCCAACTCTGTGCAACCCCATAGACGGCAGCCCACCAGGCTCCATCGTCCCTGGGATTCTCCAGGCAAGAACACTGGAATGGGTTGCCATTTCCTTCTCCAATGCATGAAAGTGAAAAGTGAAAGTGAAGTCGCTCAGCCGTATCTAACTCTTAGCAACCCCATGGACTGCAGCCCACCAGGCTCCTCCATCCATGGGATTTTCCAGGCAAGAATACTGGAGTGGGGTGCCATTGCCTTCTCCAAAGGCACTGTGACAGGAGGACAAAGTTAGACCTTCCTTCTGAAGGTTTCTTGTAGCTGTGTGTGCAGCATAGCTCAAGTGTGAGGACTCAGGGCCACATCAGGCAGTAATGGAAATCGTCTTGGCTCCGAAGCTTCATGCCCTGTAGGAGTCAACCTATCCCATAACAACTCCATAGGCACAGCTGCCTGGGTCTCCACAAGGCACGTTCTGGGTACAAGAGTCCCCAAGCTCAGGGAGGCACAAAGCGTCGAGTACTGATGGCTGGTTTATAGTTCTTTCTGTACAGATGAAATTTACGAGTCAAGGATTATTTTCATTATAAGCCAGATTGCCTAGTAATGGAATCGGTATTTTACCATTATCAGATTCCTACTGTGACACAGCCACCGAGTTAGCTCGAGAGCTGGAGGAGAGCCTGTCGTCTTTCTGTGCATAGTGATAGTTGTTTCTCTAGTCAGGCATCCCGGACTGGCCTCCTATTGTGTTCACAGGTGAACACTTGGCTGTCAACTAAGAAACTGACACCAGGTCAGATTCTCTTGCAATAGGGGAAAGAGTTCTGTTTACTCTTTATCAATAACATCATATAGGGAGAAAAGATGGCTTACTAGTTAATTGTGAGATGTGGTATTTAGAACTTCTGTGATTAGGTGCTGGACTGGCCCCAGCATCAGTAATTCTTTGAGTCCTGGCCTGCTCTCCTCATCTCTTCCCCTCCCTCCCACAACATGGTATCTTTTGAAGCCCCTCTAATCACTGTCAGCCTAGTTACTTGGTACTTATTTCTCTTTGTTCCTGTTATTCCTCAATTAAAAATTTCCTGCATCTTTAATTAACGTAAAGCTCCAGTTGTTCATTTGCTCAGTCATATCTGACTCTTTGCAACGCCATGGAGTGCAGCATGTCAGGCTATCTCCCGGAGCTTGCTCAAACTCACGTCTATTGAGTCAGCAATGCCATCTAATCATCTCATCCTCTGTCGTCCCCTTCTCCTCCTGCCTTCAGTCTTTCCCAGCATAAAAGTTTTTTCTAATGAGTCAGCTCTTTGAATCAAGTGGCCAAAGAATTGGAGCTTCAGCTTCAACAACAGTCCTTTGAATGAATATTCAGGATAGATTTCCCTTAAGATTGACTGGTTTAATCTCCTTGCAGTCCAGGGGACTCTCAAGAGTCTTCTCCAACACTACAGCCAAAAGCATCAATTTTTCATTGTTCAGCCTTCTTTATGGTCTAGCTCTCACATCCATACATGACTACTGGAAAAACCATAGCTTTGACTATATGGAGCTTTGTCAGTAAAATAATGCCTCTGCTTTTTAATACATTATTTAGGTTGGTCATAGCTTTTCTTCCAAGGAGCAAGCATCTTTTTATTTCATGGCCACAGTCACCATCTGCAGTGGTTTTGGAGCCTAAAAAAATAAAGTCTGTCACTGTTTCCATTGTTTGCCCATCTATTTGCCATGAAGTGATAGGACAAGATGCCATGATCTTCATTTTTTGAATGTTGAATTTTAAGCCAGCTTTCTCAACTCTCCTCTTTCACTTTCATCAAGAGGCTCTTTAGTTCCTCTTCAGTTTCTGCCATTAGGGTGGTGTCATCTGTGTACCTGAGGTTATTGATATTTCTCACATAACCTTGATTCTAGCTTGTGCTTCATCCAGCCTGGCATTTCACATAATGTACTCTGCATGTAAGTTAAATAAGCAGGGTAACAATATACAACCTTGATGTACTTCTTTCCCAATTTGGAACCAGTCAGTTTTTCCATGTCTGGTTCTAACTGTTGCTTCTTGACCTGCATACAGATTTCTCAGGAGGCAGGTAAGGCAGTCTGGTATTCCCTTTTTTAAAAGAATTTTCCACAGTTTGTTGTGATCCACACAGTTAAATGCTTTAGTGTAGTCAATGAAGCAGCAGCAGATGTTTTTTCTGGAATTCTCTTGCTTTTTCTATGATCCGACAGATGTTGACCATTTGATCTCTGGTTCCTCTGCCTTTTCTAAGTTCAGCTTGAACATCTGGAATTTCTCAGTTCACGAACTATTGAAGCCTGGCTTGGAGAATTTTGAGCAATACTTTGCTAGGATGTGAGATGAGTGCAATTGTGCAGTAGTTTGAACATTCTTTGGCATTGCCTTTCTTTGGGATTGGAATGAAAACTGACCTTTTCCAGTCCTGTGGCCACTGCTGAGTTTTCTGTATCTGCTGGCATATTGAGTGCAACATTTTCACAGCATCATCTTTTAGGGTTTAAAATAGCTTAGCTGGAATTGCATCACCTCCACTAGCTTTTGTTTGGCCCACTATGCTTTGTTTTGCTTCCTAAGGCCCACTATATTTTTATGAACAAAATGGTTTGGCAAACTTTCTGTTTATCCAAGTAAGGATCTTGTATTTAGATTGAATGGGAGAAACTGATATACATATTTTTAAATCTCACAATTTATAATGTTAAAGCTATAAATATAGATTTAGGTGTTCCCATTAAGGAGTACCTTTAAAAATTATTGTTTTAGGAAAGCTTATAGGTAAGGCTGGAAAGTTAAATTTCCTTTTATTTTGATGATATTGGCAGAATTTTGTGTTCTATAAGTTCTACTCCACTCGTTTACTTCCGTTTAAATCCATAAACACTGTGGATTTGGGCTACTAAGAGTCAATTTCAGTCCCTTGCTGTCTCTCATCCTTTATATCTGCTTGCCAAGTGTCCTCTTCTGTATTGTGCTAAAGAAAAATCCTGCACAGCTCCCCCCGCCCCCAAACACCACCCCCCCTGCCCCCTCCAGCCATGCTATTTGGCATGTGGAATCTTAGTTCCCTGACCAGGGGACCAGGGATGAACCCATGCCCCCTGCAGTGGCAATGCGGAATCTTAACCATTGGACTGCTGGGGAAGTCACTAAAGAAATATTTTTAAAACGCAGTCATGTACGTGACAATCCTCTTTTTTTAATTTAATTTTTTAAAATTTATGTTTTTAACTGGAGGATAATTGCTTTAGAATGTTGTGCTGATTTCTGCCATACAAAAACGTGAATTAGTCATTAGTATACACATATCTCCTCCCTCTCGAGTCTCCCTACCACCACCACTCCCTCCTCCCACCCCTCTAGGGATGCCTGTGTGTGGTGCTTGGTCCCTTCGGTCATGTCTCACTCCTTGAGACCCTGTGGATAGTAGCCTGCCAGGCTCCCCTGTCCATGGGATACTCCAGGCAGGAATACTGGAGTGTGTTGTCACGGTCTCCTCCAGGGGATCTGCCCTACCCAGGGATTGAACCCACATCTCCTGCGTCTCCTGCGTTGCCAGTGGATTTTTTTTTTTTTTTAACCACTGAGCCACTGGGGAAGCCCCCTGTAGGGATGACAATCCTCTTAATAAAAATGCCTGAATCCATGAATTGTGAGCTTTACCTTGAAAGCCACTAGAAGCTGTTGTTAGAGGTTTCTGAGGCAAGTCATATGAGCTGGACTGTCTCCCACTTCCACTCTACCAAACTCCAACTCACCCTTCAAAACTTAATTGTATGACCTCTTCTGGAAAGTTTCCCTGAACCCTCTCAGTCGTTGATCTAAATGCTGAGTCAGTAGTGCCGCAGTGCTCTGCGTTTTTCCTGTCCCTTCACACCTGAAGGCCTCTCAGCTTCCTTACCTCTCAGAGCAGCTTCCTGTGGCAGGCATTGTCAACTATGGAGTCATGTCCTCCAAGAAGAATGTATCAGAATTGGAGGAAGCAGAGAGATTTTTAAGGAGGTTGGAAAATCTCCCTGGGTGATTCTGCTATGTGTCTCTGGAAACAGGTATCACCCTAAGTTTTCATTACTTGGGCTTCTTCAACAGCTTAGCTAAACTCATGATGTGTTCATTTTCATGGACATTCCTGTATGTTCTTATGGTGATAATCCCCTTTCCCACCTTGCATTCAGAGAAAGGGACTATTTATTTCATAATAGTTTGTCTTATGCCATAGACCCGTAATACTTCTATATACACAATAAATGTAATTGATTAAAGTTGATCCTTTATCATTGTTATTTTAAACATTGGTAATACACAATCCAAAATCCATAACCAGTGAAGTCTCCCTCCTGGCCTGCCTCACTGAGCCACATGGTGGGCTTAGCCCTTTTCTAAGTCAAATCTGTAGTGAAACAGGTTGGGTTCGAGTTTGGTTCATCATTGACTATTTGGCTAACAATTAAGAAACCAACACCACAGTTTAACTGTATCCCTCTTATCCTGACAAATATAGCTGGACCACACTTGATGCTTCTTTTGTACTTTGCTTCCTACCAAATCATTATTCACCAAGAATTTATTACATAATGAGTTCTGTTGAAATGAGGATATGTCAGTGCTGCTCCGGCCCTCAGAGCTTCCTGGCCTAGCTCACTGCACAGTCTCCTAACTTGCCTCCTGTCTCTATTTCCCAGGAGACCACAGGTGTAGCTCTTTGAACTGCAAATCTGATTCTCACTTCTTGTTTGAAACCTCTAGTGATTTCCTGGGCTTCTTAGCCTACTTTACAAAGTCCTGCATCATCTTATCACTACATCCTTCTGCAGTATGATCTCTCCTCCTCCAAGCTCCACCCTCCTTCTTTACTTTTGCTCTTCTGTTTCCTCAAACAGAATACTTTCCCCTCACTTTCGAGTCTCACAATGAGCCATTCCTGGATAATATGCCTGGGTTATTCTTTCCTCCTTCTTTCCTTCCTCATCTCAAGCTCATCCTTTAGACAGTAATTTAGATATTACAACTTTCATAAATTCTCTCTTAAACAGCTTTCCCTCTTTATTAGGCAACCCTCTCATATGCTCCAATTGCTACCCTCCATCCTGGCTCTCAACCACACTTTTTTGTAAGTTCTCTGTGAGGTCAGGATCTGAGTTTGTCTTCTTTGGCTTTGTGTGCCCAGTGATTTGGCATATCTGACTCAGCAAAGATTTTGTTGAGCACATTAGATGGAAGATAGGAAAGTGATCAAACAATAAACCATGGAAGATGAAACGCAGTTTAGGCTGCTCAATTACATGATAATGGAGGTAAAATTTGCAGGATGCTTAGGACCAGAATGAGGCTTTACAGAGTGGCTAGAGATTGAAAAATTAGCAGGGGAAAAAGAAGGGAGTTATAGGATATGATTGGAGGCTTGGGAACAACCATGCCTGGTGCTTGGGACAGTGCAGAAGTTGTGTTGCTGTTGGGGAAATGACAGCACCTGAGGTTGGTGCTTCCCTATAGCTCAAAGGATTTCCTGTAGCTCAAACAGTAAAGAATCTGCTTGCAATGGAAAAGACCAGGGTTCGATCCTTGGGTTGAGAAGATCCTCTGGAGAAGGGAATGGCAAGCCACTCCAGTATTCTTGCCTGGAGAATCCCATGGACACAGGAGCCTGGCGGGCTACAGTCTGTGGGGTTGCAAAGAGCCAGACATGACTGAGCGACTGACACGAGGTTGGCTCTCAGCTGACCTTGATGCCAAATTGAATGTACTCGTGATTCACTAGCGTCCCTTTCAATCCAGTGTTTTTCCATAAGCAGAAAAAAATTGTCTTTCCTCCTCAGCACACACACATTGTTGCCTGATAAAACATCTGGTTTTTCCTACCACCAAGGGCAACTTTATGTGTTCTCTGTCCCATCTGGGGAAAGCCTTCTAGATGATGACCTATAACCAAGACCACTTCTCCTCATACTCTGATTCCAGTTGATTTTTTTTTGAATCTGAGAAATTATTTTTTAAGTACCTGAAAATGGCCTCTAGGTTTGAATAACTTATATGCAGATGTTGATAATGTGCAATTTTAGGCAAACTCAGAGGTATGGTTGTTTTGATTACTGGATAAAGATGACCTTACCAATTTTACTTTTGAAAGTAGACTGAAAGATTAAGTTCAGCAATGTTAATTAGTCTAATTCCTTTTTAAATTTTTACCCCAAAGAGTCTGATAAAGGGAAACACTCATTCTGGAAACTCATCACTTTACCCAAGGTTGCCTTTTTATCCTTTGTCATCACCTCATTCAGCTCCTGTTTTGGCTTCCTTGATCCTACACTGTCCCTCTTTGTTTTGGAGAAGGTGAGTAGCTTGGTGATGAAAACTCCCCATTGTGGTAGGTGCACATAATTGCTTGTTCTCAGGCCCTGCTTGCTAGAAAGTCCCGGGTGTGGCTGCAAGGAGGAGGCAGAATGAAATCTATACATCAAGATAGCCTGTACCTTCCCTCTGTGATGTCCCTATAACTAGGGGTCTGATTTGTGTAAATGCTCTTTCTCCTAGGCCTCGCTCTAGTCATCATAGATCTGGCTTGGACAGCATCCTGACTGCTTAACAAGGATACTTTCCTCTGTTTTAAATTCCATTGAGGCATTTGAGGTTCTGAGTGGCTCATTTAATGTGAGGTGTCCTTCTTTTCTAACAGATCCCCTCTGGGTCCATTTACTTTTAGTCTATTGCATATATGTGAAAGACTATGAACTATACTGACCTGAAATGGGAGAAAGGAACCAGGAGTCTCTATTTTTTTAATGCTAAAAATGACTGAATTTTAAAGTTTGATGTCATACCAATTTGTTCTTTGATATTTTTGAAAAAAGATTATTAAGAAATAATGCAATAGAGTATATTACTGGGCCTGATAGTTAATTATACTAGAGAGTTAAGCTGTGTTTATAAAGACAGAAATCTACTAGCTGCAGCCCGTGTTCACTTTGAGGCCCTAGAATGAAGAAAGTACCATTATCAGAAACACAACCCCTTCAAGTCACTCGACAGTTTAGGGTATTCTACGGGTAAACTTGGGGACTGTAATTTTACTGTCAGGCCCAAGTTTTGGAAAATAATATAATATTACAATTAAGCAGTGAGCATCTATGAGGTAATGCATAAGAGAAATATCTTGTGTTTTCAATGACACATTCCATTCATATTATCAACAACAAGTCTGCTTAAGAGTCATTTTTCTTCCTTTTAAGAACTCTGTCCAAACCTTGAAAAAAATTTTAACAATCTTTCCTAAACCCAGGTTGCTCATGTCTAACTTATAAAAATCTTTAGAAATGTACTTCCCTGTTTTTCTATCACATTTTTTTTTCCTGTTGCCCTTCTTCTGCCTTATCTGTTGTTTGAATTGGCTTTTTACTGTCCCATTATTGGTCCACCAGTCTTTTAGGGAAGGAAGGGGTCCACCCTGTTTTAAAATCAGAAGAGGATATTTCTGACTTTTATATCTCGCTACTGTCTTTAAAAGGCTAATTTTTAGCTTGAATTATGTGATAAAAATTGTTAAAACATATACTGACCTAAGTAGATCCCATGTGCTTAATTAAAGAGTAGTATTGTACACGAGAGAGGGATCAAGACCATCCCCCATGGAAAAGAAATGCAAAAAAGCAAAATGGCTGTCTGGGGAGGCCTTACAAATAGCTGTGAAAAGAAGAGAAGTGAAAAGCAAAGGAGAAAAGGAAAGATATAAACATCTGAATGCAGAGTTCCAAAGAATAGCAAGGAGAGATAAGAAAGCCTTCCTCAGCCATCAGTGCAAAGAAATAGAGGAAAGCAACAGAACGGGAATGACTAGAGATCTCTTCAAGAAAATTAGAGATACCAAGGGGACATTTCATGCAAAGATGGGCTCGATAAAGGACAGAAATGGTATGGACCTAACAGAAGCAGAAGATAGTAAGAAGAGGTGGCAAGAATATACAGAAGAACTGTACAAAAAAAGATCTTCACGACCCAGATAATCACGATGGTGTGATCACTCACCTAGAGCCAGACATCCTGGAATGTGAAGTCAAGTGGGCTTTAGAAAGCATCACTATGAACAAAGCTAGTGGAGGTGATGGAAT
>NW_011494770.1:8132225-8132734 GCF_000754665.1 Bison bison bison
CACTATGCCAGCAAATTTGGAAAACTCAGCAGTGGCCACAGGACTGGAAAAGGTCAGTTTTCATTCCAATCCCAAAGAAAGGCAATGCCAAAGAATGCTCAAACTACCACACAATTGCAATCATCTCACACGCTAGTAAAGTAATGCTCAAAATTCTCCAAGCCAGGCTTCAGCAATATGTGAACCATGAACTTCCTGATGTTCAAGCTGGTTTTAGAAAAGGCAGAGGAACCAGAGATCATATTGCCAACGTCCACTGGATCATGGAAAAAGCAAGAGAGTTCCAGAAAGACATCTATTTCTGCTTTATTGACTATGCCAAAGCCTTTGACTGTGTGGATCACAGTAAACTGTGGAAAATTCTGAAAGAGATGGGAATACCAGACCACCTGACCTGCCTCTTGAGAAACCTATATGCAGGTCAGGAAGCAACAGTTAGAACTGGACATGGAACAACAGACTGGTTCCAAATAGGAAAAGGAGTATGTCAAGGCTGTATATTGTCACCC
>NW_011494770.1:8132834-8154799 GCF_000754665.1 Bison bison bison
GAGAAACGCTGGGCTGGAAGAAGCACAAGCTGGAATCAAGATTGCTGGGAGAAATATCAATCACCTCAGATATGCAGATGACACCATTCTTATGGCAGAAAGTGAAGAGGAACTAAAAAGCCTCTTGATGAAAGTGAAAGTGGAGAGTGAAAAAGTTGTCTTAAAGCTCAACATTCAGAAAACGAAGATCATGGCATCTGGTCCCATCACTTCCTGGGAAATAGATGGGGAAACAGTGGAAACAGTGTCAGACTTTATTTTGGGGGGCTCCAAAATCACTGCAGATGGTGATTGCAGCCATGAAATTAAAAGACGCTTACTCCTTGGAAGGAAAGTTATGACTAACCTAGATAACATATTCAAAAGCAGAGACATTACTTTGCCAACAAAGGTCAAGGCTATGGTTTTTCCAGTGGTCATGTATGGATGTGAGCGTTGGACTGTGAAGAAAGCTGCTGCTGCTGCTGCTGCTGCTGCTTAGTCGCTTCAGTCGTGTCTGACTCTGTGTGACCTCATAGACGGCTGCCCACCAGGCTCCCCCGTCCCTGGGATTCTCCAGACAAGAACACTGGAGTGGGTTCCCATTTTCTGAGTGCCGAAGAATTGATGCTTTTGAACTGTGGTGTTGAAGAAGACTCTTGAGGGTCCCTTGGACTGCAAGAAGATCCAACCAGTCCATTCTAAAGGAGATCAATCCTGGGTGTTCTTTGGAAGGTATGATGCTAAAGCTGAAACTCCAGTACTTTGGCCACCTCATGCGAAGTGTTGACTCATTGGAAAAGACTCTGATGCTGGGAGGGATTGTAGGCAGGAGGAGAAGGGGACAACAGAGGATGAGATGGCTGGATGGCATCACCGACTTAATGGACGTGAGTTTGAATGAAGTCCAGGAGTTGCTAGTGGACAGGGAGGCCTGGCATGCTGCAATTCATGGGGTTGCAAAGAGTTGGACACGATTGAGCGACTCAACTGAACTGAACTGAACTGAAGGAGATTAAGGAAAATGAGAATGACTCAGATAACCAATAAAGGCATTTATATCATGTTGGTAACAGTAACAGAGTTATGAGGTAGCTTACTATTATAAAAGTCTTTTTAAAAGTGTCATACCATCTTATTCTTTAATTAGATATTAATATCCCTTTGAGATGGATAGGATATTATCATCAGTGCTTTTTACAGCAATGCACTTTAGTCTGTGGACAGACAGCATACCTGGGATTGTTGTTTGACATGCAGATTCTCAGGCCTTCTCCCAGACTTTTTGAATTAGAAATTCTTGGGCTGGGGTTCACGAACCTCTTATAACAAGTTCTTCAGGTAATTTTTTGTGTATATTAATGTTTGCAAAGCACAGGTTGACATGTAAAAATGCTGTGTTTCATAGAAGGGTAATTATACAATATTTACTATCAAATGCTAACAAAGCAAAAACATCCTGTATTTCTGACCTCTGGTTAGGTTTCTTCTCCCATAATGAAAAAATAATCCATTTACAAGCGTAAGACAAAAATCATGAAGGATGCTAAGTGTTAGTCGTAGCCTCATGGCAGGTGATAAGAGCTGAAGAGATGTAGAAGGAAAAGATAGATGTTTATTGTTTTTAAATGACCTAACCATGTAACTTTAACACGGGATTTCTTTTACAGTTTAATTTACCAGCTGGATATGTGGGACTGGTATTCCTGGGTTTGGCATTATCCTATGCCATTTCTTCACCACTGGTGGGCCTACTCAGTGATAAAATGCCAGTATGTACACTTCATTGATATTTACGAATGACTTGTGTATGTCTAGACTGGTGGTTGTCCAACTGTACTTCTGGAGTTCTGCAGGGCTACTGATCAGAATGAACATATTCAAATTTTTTTAAATGTTATCTTTATTGAAGTATAGTTGACAAATAAAACTTTAAGATATTTGAAGTATACATCATGGGGATTTGGTATATCTATACATTGTGAAAGGATTCACTCCATCTAGTTAATTAATATATCCATCCCCACAGTTTATCTTTGTGGGGGAGGGGGGGCAGTGAGAACATTTAAACTCTTAAATATTCATTTTTTTTGAGCTGATGGAGACGTTTCAGTGTGAGGTCTCAGTATCTTCCAACTTGTCATCACCCTGAGCAGATTCACTTTTTAATTGCTTCAGCTGGGAAAAGGGGAAGCTTATGCCAAAACTGTTGAAAAACTCCTGGATTAGATTTTCTAAAGGAAAAAATTCCCTTGATGAAAAAAAAATGGATTGACGTTAATAATCAGGACAGAGCTCAAAGGTACTTACGACTTGACCAACTTGAAAAGATAAAATGTAGTTTTTCTATGAGAGTGAAAGGACTGGTCATGTCAATATGCATCGTTATCCCAGAGCCATCCTGAAAGAAAATTTCTTCTATTCTCCTTTAACTAGGTTTAAATGATTCAGTCTAGATGACTAATATAGAGGCTTAGTACTATTCACCAAGTCTCAAGCTTCTGTGATACTGGTGCTTATTTTCATGTTTCCCCTCTTTGTTGCACGTGGGTATATATTTATGAAGACTGATTATGTGGAGATTACTTGGTAATCCAGGTGACAAAAAGCAAGTGTCTTAAAGTGTTTGGAGCTTAGTTTTAAGATGTAGCCATATATATAACTGAACGGATATCATACCCTTGTAATGTTTAGCCTGCATTTCAGTAGTTTATAAGAAAACATTTTATTTGATACTTTTTAAAAGGTGAATTTTTCTAGATAATGCATCTACTTGGCTGTTTCTTGTGGTGACTGCTTCTTTAAAATTGTTATATTTGAAACAGCTCATCATTTGCAAAATCCAGAATATACTCCCATTCCAAGGGATCTTGTCCTTTGCTCACACCCTGTCTTGAGGTATACTGATTGCACTTGCTTTTGTGTTTACCATCTACCCTGTTTTCTCTTACATGTAAAATTTTGTTTTCTTCAATGTATTCTTTTTTAATATCATGACTTGTATTCCTTGAAGATTTCTTTATATTCTTGGATTATGGGAGGTTTTTACCTCTAAGTCTCTTTGGACTTTCTTTCTCAGCACCTGAGGAAATGGCTTCTGGTTTTTGGAAACTTAACCTTAGCAGGTTGCTACATGCTCTTAGGACCTGCCCCATTCTTGCACATTAAGAGGTAATCTTTTTTCTTCTTTGAAATTTTTGGCCAAATACTATTAAGAATTATTTTTTAAAAATTTTGGTGTAACACTGATATGCTTAGTATCTTTGAATCTTATTATTTAAATAATTATCAGATTTAGGACTATACTGAAATATTTGTTTTACTGACAGTATTACTGGATGCTAGCAATGGTCTAAGCAAACATCAGTGCATAAAATCTATATCAAATGAGAAAAATGCTTATTTTTCCTTTGTGTTTCAGTTGCAATTTGTACTTTATTTTAAAAATAGCATTTGTTATCTACCTTTAGCTGATTGTTCTTAGAATATGCCTTTTCTTTTTTTTTTTTTCACCACTTCTTGCTCCTTGAGGTAGGAACTAAATTTTTTTTTGTTTTTGTGTCATCGTTAGTATGTGGTAGCTGCTTACTAAAGCTTGTTTATTATAATTTCTTTGCTAAAATAAAGTGAGCTACTTAGAGATTTTTAGGTACCTCTGGGACAAAACATGACATGGAAAAAAGCAAGGATTTCAGAGTCCTTCATGTTTGGGTTTGTATTCGGACTTTCTGCCTTTTTTGGTGTGTGAACTTGGGTAACTCATTTAACTTCCAAGAGCCTAGGTCTTCTTATCCACACACACACACACAACAGGTGATAATTGTGCCACTGGAATAACTTTCTAGGCTCAGGATGGAGTGACTCCAGCCCAGGGTGCCATATCAGCAAACCAAAGCTTAGAAACCTTTCATGTCCCTGTAAATGTCCCTCCTGACCAGAAAGCAGTATATCCAGTCAGCCAGTCGCCAATCCTGCTCTGGCTCTCTCACCCTAGACAAGATAGACTGTGTGGCCCTGGCCAATCAAATATTTTCTGATTTTCTCTTCCTTGTTCTTTACTCTTTACCTGTAAAAGCTTCCTGCCTTCCATCCCATTTTGCAGTCCTCTGAAAGGAGACCATACACCTCATGAAGTGTTAAGTAAAGTTTGCTTCTGTCACCTAGATTGTCTTCTTTAATTGTTTTAACAGACTCACATGGCAGGGTCGCTGCAAGGATTCAAAAGAGCAGTGGATATGAAGTAACTGACATAGGGCCTGGCACGGAAGGAATAGCAGGTTCCTGTCACTTCCTTTACCACATCCCTTTTGTGCCCTTTTTCAGTCAGTGGAATTTTAAAACTAAGTGCTTGAAGGAGGGATGTTAATATTGATATTTTAATCAACTTTGAAAGGATTTTACATGGTGATAAGGCAGGTTGACTCCAGGCATGTGACATGTGTGGCCAAAGACCTTGGGATAGCAGAATGAATTGATTTTTTTTTCCATCAAAATGTAAAGATCAGATGGGAATAAGAATCAGACTAGTCTTGTAATCTGTGAAAGAAACTTCTCCCAAGATCCTGCCTGCCCTTTTTGATATGAAGCTTTGTTGTCTCTTTCAATGTTAATTTTTTTTTTCTCTAAAACTTTTTTGCAGTCAGCTCTGGTTGTTGGTGCTGATATTAGTCATAAATGGTATCTCTGCTGGAATTGGCTTGATTCCAACTTTCCCGGAGATTCTCAGTTGCGCACAGTAAGTTACTTCCGTTGCTTGAACTGTTGTAATTAGCAGTAAACATCACAAGCTTTCTTGAATTTCTCAATTTTGTAGGATTTTGGATTTTTTTTACATTACTAAATCTTCATGATTTCATGTCACACAATATTGTTATAAATATTATAAGCAACTATACAATAATATAAATGATGATATAGAGTAATATTAATACAGTGATAGGTAAAATGGGTTATGGATAGAAGCTTGGCTTGGTTTACACCTTGGTCCAGATTTACTTTTAAAAAGTCAAAGCATATATATATGTATATGCATAACTGAAGCCCTTTGCTGTACAATAGGAATGAATGCTGCTGCTGCTGCTGCTAAGTCGCTTCAGTCGTGTCTGACTCTTAGCGACCCCATGGACTGGAGCCTACCAGGTTCCTCTGTCCATGGGATTTTCCAGGCAAGAGTACTGGAGTGGGGTGCCATTGCCTTCTCCAGTTAGGAATGAATACAACATTGTAAATCATACTTCAATAAATTTTAAAATAAAGCCAAAGCACAGTGGAAAGACCTCAGCATCATTTCCTTCTCACAGTGGAGGTCCATACAAGGACACAGAGTGACCAGTAAAATGATTTTAGTACCAATTCCAGTGTGTGTGTTTTCCTCCCTCACACCACCAAGCACGTCTCTGAAACCAGGTGGGTGTCCTGCAGTTCAATTAATTCTGAAACCACTTAGCTGGAGATAGCAGCAGATCCCACAGGTTAAGGGTTCAGTCCCACAAGACTGCTCTCTGCTTCAGAAGCCAATTTCAAGTACAAGTTGTTACCTGTGCTTCTGACCCACTGGCTGTAAATCAGCAGTTCCCATGATTTGGATTTGATTAACTTACTAGACTAGCTCATAGATCTCAGGAAACCAGTCAGATGACAAGACACAAAGGGCAGTGAGGTCCCAAGCAATGGAGCCTCTATCTGGGCCCAGCACTGTGGCACGTGGAAGCATTCTGGTTACCCAAGCTGGAGCATTCTGAACTCAGTCCCTTTGGATGTTTATGAAAGCTTCATTACGTGGGCATGGCTGATTAAATCATTGGCCAATTGGCAATTGATTTAATCTCCAGCCCCATTCCCATCCCTATGAGGAAGGGGTTTGTGGGGGCTGAAAGTTCCAACCCTCTAATCCATATTGATTCTCCACGCAACCTGGGTGCTGGTCCCAAAATCATTTCATTGATACAACATAAGACACTTTTTTTTTTTTTTAATGGCTTTCATCTTTTAGGAAAGTCCACAAATTTTAGGAGCTCTGTGCCAGGAATGGGGAAGAAGACCAAATATATCTTTTTATTATGAAGTACTATGAGTTTGAGTGAACTCTGGGAGTTCGTGATGGACAGGGAGGCCTGGCGTGCTGCAATTCATGGGGTTGCAAAGAGTCAGACACGACTGAGCGACTGAACTGAACTGAACTGAATACCACATCAGGCATTTGTGACTTGGCCGTCAGTCTTTAGTAGATGTGATGATGAAGAACACAAAGTGAACTTGAGCAGGAAAATAACTGTTGGTTCTGATGTGCCAATTCAACAATCCTCATAGGAATAAGGAGCTGCTTCTGTACTTTCTGAAAGTTGCCCATTGCTCTCTTTACATGTTCATTTCATTTTAAGGTTTCTTAATTGTAAACTTTCATAAACATGTAATGTTTGTGGGTCATGATTCTTAATATTATATCCTATATATACAGTAGAAGCATTTCTAGAAAACCCTGGAGTAACCATAACTAGGAGAATATCTTCAAATTAGGTTAACTTTTTATTTTAGAAATGGAGTGCTCTTGCTGTTGGGTTTGTCCAGATTATCCCTGGTTTGGTTTAATTTATCTACCGTACGCTATTCCTTTGTTTCATGAAAGTTTCCCTTTTAATCATGAATATACTCTTGTTTCTTTTTGCAGTGAAAATGGATTTGAAGAAGGATTAAGTACCCTGGGACTTGTGTCAGGTCTCTTTGGTGCAATGTGGTCAGTTGGGTGAGTAGCTTTGGAATTTACTTCACGCTTGTCAGTTGGAGACCACTACTCCCACTTTACAGATGGAGAAATTCAGACACTGAGAGGTCAGATGAGCTGCAGGAAGGTGCATAATTCTCTTAGGGCAATTGCTGCAGTTTTGACCCATGCTATCTGACTTCAAGATAAGTGGTTATACCAACAGTTTTCTCATATACTTTGTCTTATTTAAGTGATATTTTAAAGTTCTTTTAACAGGAGCATGTCTCAGGTTTAAAAATGTATTCATTTATTCATTCATTTTTTTTAAATTTTATTTTATTTTTAAACTTTACATAATTGTATTAGTTTTGCCAAATATCAAAATGAATCTGCCACCGGTATACATGTGTTCCCCATCCTGAATCCTCCTCCCTCCTCCCTCCTCATACCATCCCTCTGGGTCGTCCCAGTGCTCTAGCTCCAAGCATCCAGTATCGTGCATCGAACCTGGACTGGCATCTCGTTTCATACATGATATTTTACATGTTTCAATGCCATTCTCCCAAATCTTCCCACCCTCTCCCTCTCCCATAGAGTCCATAAGACTGTTCTGTACATCAGTGTCTCTTTTGCTGTCTCATACACAGAGTTATTGTTACCCATCTTTCTAAATTCCATATATATGCGTTAGTATACTGTATTGGTGTTTTTCCTTCTGGCTTACTTCACTCTGTATAATAGGCTCCAGTTTCATCCACCTCATTAGAACTGATTCAAATGTATTCTTTTTAATGGCTGAGTATTCATTCATTTTTGTATCTGTTTTTTACTCTGTACTGTGTTGTTGTTCAGTTGCTAAGTCGTGTCTGACTCTTTGCAACCCCATGGACTATAGCCTGTCAGGCTCCTCTGTCCATGGGATTTCCCAGGCAAGAATACCGAGTGGGTTGCTATGCCCTCCTCCAGGGCATCTTCCTGACCCAGGGATCAAACCCACATCTACTGTGTCTTCTGCATTGGCAGGCGGATTCTTTTCCTTTGAGTCACCAGGGGAGCCCACTCTGTACTATACCAGAGAGATAATTATATGCTAGCTGCGTAGCTAGCATCAATCAGTATGTACTGAGTTATTTTAAATACAAATACCTGGAGAGAATATAATAAAAACTCTTTTGAATGCATGCCATCTTTTTAAAATTCTCATATAAGGCACCAACTTTTCAGAAGCAGTCATAATTTTAGGATTGTTTAAACATTTAAAACATCATCCTTTTCAGGTAGAATTATTTTCTTACTTCCCTTGTGGCTCAGCTGGTAAAGAATCTGCCTGCAATGTGGGAGACCTGGGTTCAATCCCTGTGTTGGGAAGATACCCTGGAGAAGGGAAAGGCTACCCACTCCAGTATTCTGGCCTAGAGAATTCCATGAACTATACAGTCCACGGGGTCAAAAAGAGTTGGACACGTCTGAGCGACTTTCACTTTCTATTTTCTTACACCTAATGCCTTGTTCTGGAGAAGGCAATGGCAACCCACTCCAGTACTCTTGCCTGGAAAATCCCATGGACAGAGGAGCCTGGTACGCTGCAGTCCATGGGGTCACTAGGAGTTGGATACAACTGAGCGACTTCACTTTCACCTTTCACTTTCATGCATTCGAGAAGGAAATGGTAACCCAATCCAACGTTCTTGCCTGGAGAATCCCAGGGACAGGGGAGCCTGGTGGGTTGCCGTCTATGAAGTCGCACAGAGTCGGACATGACTGAAGCGACTTAGCAGCAGCAGCAGTGCCCTGTTCAGGGCTTTCCAGGTGGCTCTAGTGGTAAAGGATCCGCCTACAAAGCAGGAGACAAGATGAGGGTTTGATCCCTGGGTCGGGAAGATCCCCTGGAGGAGGGCATGGTGACCCACTCCAGTATTCTTGCCTGGAGACTCCCATGGACAGAGGAGCCTAACGGGCTACAGTCCATGGGGTCACAAATAGTCAGACAGGACTGAAGCGACTTAGCATGCATGCACACGTAGTTTCAATATAATGAATTGAAGAGGTCATGTAGTCCGTAAGAAGTAACTTTTTTTGGCTCTATTTAATTCTCTTTCTTTTTTCCACTGTTAGTGCTTTTGTAGGACCAACGCTGGGGGGATTTCTCTATGAGAAAATTGGTTTCGAGTGGGCAGCTGCTCTACAGGGTCTCTGGGCTCTGACAAGCGTGAGTTATTAGTCTTTTCCTTTCATTTTTCTTATGTTTATGGAGAAACATGACTTGGATAATTGACGTTAACCATATCTTTCATTTTGTTAAAGGGACTAGCGATGGGCTTGTTTTATCTGTTGGAGCACTTGAGGAGAAGGAGGAGGTATGGTCAACTCTGGACCTTTTTTCCTCCCTTTAAAATTTGGCTTGTGGGAGTGCAAAACAACATTTTATACCCATTCTTCCAGTCTGAAGATCTCTGGGCACTCTGTGCCTCATTACTTGATAGACACATATATGGAAATAGTTGGGTAGTGACGTAGGTACTGAGTTTTTTTTTTTAAGGTGAGAAATATTGAGATTGGCTTCTTTTTTCCTTCAATATAGATCTGAACTTCAAAATATCCTTGGCACAGAGGAGGAACAGACTGCTCTCTTGTCTGATGAAAGGTAGCCTTAGGAATTTCAACCAGTACAGGACTGGAAGATGGATGCTCCTGGCCTTGAACATTAGTGTTGGACTTTCTTAATTTTTATGCACAAAACTCCGTGGACTCCACACGAGCATCCTGGAAATGTTAACATAGTTTTGGGTGATCCTGTGTTGGGCTACACATCCTGTCGTCCTGAAGAACTGGCCTACTGAACAGTCATATTTGAAATCTTAAAGATGAGAGGAGTCGTTGAAAATGAACAGAAGTTTGTGGTTTTGAGTGGCTAGACTTGGCCTTGAAGATGTGTTGACTCTAGGTGTCCTGTTTCATCTGTTTACTTTATTGAGTGCACTGATTCTGTGAATGTACCTTTTTTATTAACAGGAAAAGAAATGAATTTATTTGACATGCCTATAAGTAATGTAAAGATAACTCAAAATATACAGAATAATTACTGTGAAATCAGTTTTTAAAGTACTTGCTTTCTCTGTGTCCTGAGTTTTTGTTTGTTTGTTTGTTTTTGTTCAAAAAGCAATTTCCAGCCTATGGTATAAAAACTATTGTATATCATGGCCATCAGCTCTTCTAAAAATTTTGCTTGTGTGAAAGATACAAGAATAATATTACTTAGCACTTCCAATTTTGTAACATACTGTGAATTAGGATCTTGACTTATAAATAATGCTTGGTTTAATATTATTCATTTCTCTTAATGTCTCTGTTTTAGTTCTATCCTTTAAAAAATTAAATATTTCCAATAGATGTATCCCATTTACAGAGCAAGTGAGTCCACAGGAATACCTATTCTGTGTTAGGGAAGGGGGTCCTCTGACTTCATGTAAAATCCATGTCGTTGTTTTGAGTGAATCTCTGCTGAGCAACTCTCATACCTCCTGATCCATTTTCATAGTGTAGTAGCCACATTTACCACCCCCCCCCAATTTTTTAGTAGACTAAATGGTTTTTCATCTATTTAGTAATTCAAACATATTGAATGCCTTCTCTAAGCAGACATTGTGCTTGGTATTACAAAGTTAGCCATGATCAAGATAAACAGTCTAGCCTTTATGGAACTAATATTTCAGTGGAAGGGATAAACAATAAATAAATACCAGAATCTCTATCTATGACAGAAAAACCTGGTGATATGAAAGAGTAATTGGCTGGAGTTGATTAGGTGTGAGGATCCTCCTTTAGATAAGGCCTGTCAGTGGAGGGGCTTTTGAACTGAGATCTGAAGGATGACAATGAGGCAGCCATTGACAGGGAAGAGCCCTCCTCAGTTTGCACAAAAAAGCTTGACATGGTCAGAGAGAAGGCGGCCCTGGTCCACAAGGCTGGAGACCAGTAAACAGAGGACTTTGGAGAGGTGGGGAGGGAGTGGCTTATGAATGGAGGATGCCAGAATTTGATTCATATTTCAGGAAGCTCATTGTGTTTGCATACTAGGGGTAGAGGGGAATCTTGGAAGCTTTGAGAAAGTCATTAATAGTACCAAGCAAGAAGGTGATGATGTAGAGAGAAAAGGATGTGGTCCAGGGAGTGCCAAGCCAAGCACAAATGGCCTATCACTCCTCCCCCGCTTGCTGGAGCGGCCCTAGGACCGCTGTGACCCCAGCCCGCTGCACTCATGTGCAGTGTGGAAAGGGCCAGGCCCAGAGCATCCTGGCTCCATTCCAGTGCTTTTCTTCCAGGGGCGAAGGCTAGAGGAAAATACGGAGCTGCTGCTCCTCCGCTCAGCGGTCAAGGATGCCGCCGAGTGCCTGCAGTTCCCAATTCTGCCACGTAGGGCCGCTATTAAAGCACCGCTGGGATCCGTCAGTGGCTCAAAGCAGGGCAGTGGCGCTGCAGCTTGAAACGCCCTGATCTGGCGTCCAGACGTCACTCAGGACTGTCGGCCTATTACCGTTAGCGCGCTGCTGACTGTTGGAGAGAAGTTCAAAGTCAGCGCGAAGATTCCAGGCTGTCTGGCGAGAGAAGTTTTTGTTCCGACTCCCCAAACACCGCTGTCCGTACGTGCTGTGGGTACTGGTGTATTTAAAGCCACTTTGTACCAAACCAACTTTGCACTTTCCTTATGTTATGATTTTGAAATATTAAAGTAAATGACAGAAAGGTTAGAAGTATGAGAAATGATAGCAGAACTTTGAACAATGAAACCAAGAAGTAGGTCAAAACTATCAAGGGGAATCGTTGTGTTTATGGTTGGTTGGTTTAGTGGCTAAATCATGTCCGACTCTTGCGACCCCATGGATTGTAAGACGCCGGGCTCCTCTGTCCATGGAATTCTCCAGGCAAGAATACTGGAGTGAGTTGCCATTTCCTTCTCCAGGGGATCTTCCTTGGGGATCTTGCCATTTCCTTCTCCAGGTCTCCTGCGTTGAGGCAGATAATTTATCGATTGAGTTGTGGTCTTCTAAATGTAACAAAATGTAACAAAAGTACCCAGTTTAAAAGAACTCCTTTTTTTTTTTTTTTTTAATGAGGCTGAATGTAGAATATAAGTAAAAAATATTTTTATGTTAAGATCATATTGCACCCTATATACATATGTGACATAGAGTAATCCAAAGAATAAACAGGACAGATAAATAAAAATCACAGATTTTTAGAAATTAAACTTAAAAAAATTTGTGATAATTGTTGATTCACATGTAGTTATAAGAAATAATACCCAGAGATCATCTTATTCTTTATCCAGGTTCCCCCAAAGGCAACAGCTTGTAACACATATGGTACAATATTATAACCAGGTTATACTGGTAGATTCAAGATAAAGAAAGATTCCCAGTCTTCAGATTGCCCAGGCTGCCACTTTTCTTTCACATCTACTCCTTCCTTAATCTCTGGCAATCACTAATCTGTTCTCCATTTCTGTAATTTTGTCATTTCAAGAATGCTGCATAAATAAAATCATATAGTATGTTATCTTCTGGGATTGCCTTATTTCACTCAGCATAAGACTCTTGAAACCCATCCACATTGTTGCATGTTTCAGTAGGTCATTTCTCACTGAGTAGTAGTATATGATATGGGCATACAGCTGGGTTGTTCACCCACTGAAGGGCATTTGGGTTGTTTTCAGTTTTTAGGTAAAACAAAGCTGCTATTAACATTCATGTACAGGTTTTTGTGTGAAAATGTCTTCTCTGGGATAAATGCCCAGCAATACAGCTGTTGAGTTGTAAGGTAATTGCATGATTAGTTTTTCCCCCAAATAACCCATATATTTTACATAGGAAATTAGATTTGGACAATAAATATTAAATATTACACATCAATGAAATATTCTATTTACTTGCTTATTAAGTTATCCAGATTTAAATATGTTAAACATACCTTCTCATATCTAGCTGGCAAGAGAGGTGGGTAACAAATACTGAACTGCCAAATGATTTTCACTAAATACAATTAGTAAGTGAGAAGTAAAGAGCTGGTATCTTTTATTTATAAACAATCATTGCAAAAGGGAATGATTTAAAGACTAGTTATGATGGTTTTTTTTCCTTTGGTATCAGTATCATATGTCTTCAATTTATGAAATAAACATGCAGGAGAGTAAGACTCTGAAACAGCATACTTAGAAAAAGTAAAATGTTATCTAAAGTATTAACAAATGAAACAAAACTTTACATATTCAGTTTTCCATTAAGAGCAACCTGCAACTCTTAAAATATTTGCACTATTTTCTGTCAACTACAAATTGGCACTTGCCATGGGCACTTACCCTCTATCTCTACGAAGATTAAATTATTTGCTGCCACCTCTACTGAGTTTCAACACCCTCTGGAAGGACTTCAGTGTGGAGAGCAAAAGTGAGGCACTCTGTGCTCAGGGGGAAAAACTAGCAGGACAGGTCTTCACATTGTTAGACATTTTCAGGAGCCTATTTTATGAGGCCAACTCTTGTATCTCCTCATATCTAGAAAAGCACTAAAATCCTTCATGGTGGAAACTGTTCCTCCTGACTAGCAGCAACTTCTGGAAAAATATGTGCTTGATTGCATGTATTTCCCCCTTCACCAAAATCATAGATATACTGACCTTCCTCCATCTGTCTCTTTGAAGCAGTTTCTCAGAGCTATCTGAAGTGCAGTCTTCCAGGCTGCAGTCCTCATTTTGCCCAAAATAAAACTTAACTGGCAACTTCCATGTTGTGTGTTTTCTTAAGTTGACCTTTCTTTCAGAAAATCGACAGATCCACTTTGAATCCCAGTTTATTTGTAGGTGACAATCTAAGAAACATGATGTTCAAAAATAGCTTGTGGTTTATAGTTTAGTGCCCTTGCATCAGCAGTACAAAAATAATCTGGAATGTTATTTCTTACTGATCATGGTCAACAGTAGCACAACAAATACAAAAAGCAGTACATGATTATCATTTTTAAGTTTTTGTCATTCAAGATAAGTTTGAACACCAAATCAGTTAAGTCCCATTGTTATATGTTTCAAAAATTACAGCCATGAAATCAGTTGTTGGCTGATTTCAGTTTCTTGTTGGCATGAAATCAGTTTCAAATCAGAATTTGAAAAGAGCTTCTTTTTTTCTTTTAAGAGAATTAAAGCCATTGTAGGTAAATGTTTTGTTTGAATACGTTGACCTGAAACAAATAGATGGCCAGATATTTCTTCAACAAAGATGGGTTTATTTGGAATCAACAGAGAACTGCAATTCAGGGTTCGTAGCCATGGTGAGCCATGTACAAGTCCCCACACAGCAAGGGAAGGAGAACACTTTTATAAAGGGAAAAAGGAAGTTGGAAGGCCACTGGTAAACAAACAGGCCTTAGGATTTCATTGGGAGAGTCCTTGCCAGGAAAGAAGATGAATTTTTCTTTTCCCCATTGGTCGCTGCTATCCTTGCAGGATATGAGTGCTTCCCCTCTGATCTCCCAACTCTATTTAATTGAGATTTCTGTTTACTAAATTTTTGCAAACATCATATTAATACTTTTCATTCAAACATTTTCAGAATGAAAGTGAAATGAATGGTTATATTCATTTCCTCTGTTGTTTTCTATTGCTATTACTGGTTTGCTGTTGCCTCTTTTATTTATGTATCTGATGACCATCAGAGTTACCTGGTTGTCAGTGTGTCCATTCCTAAGAGCTAGGTCCAACCTGCAGATCCTCAACACGAATAGTATGAGGACAAGGATGTTCATTATGTACCAGTGCCATCTGGTAGTAAGGAAGTTGCAAGATTTAATTGCATGCATGCCACTGCAAACTCTCTGAAAGAAAAAATATACTTGAGGTCAAACACGTTGTTAATTGGAAAAAAATAACTGCACAAGAAAGATCTCCTCACACTTTTTCATTCCTGTGCCTGGTGAATTTATCTTGATTTGTTCTCAGGACTCAGAGGAGCAAGAACTCCCAAACAGATACAGTATATTAATTGATCTTCCATATAAATAAATTTCACTTAGCAAAGCCTAAGATTTGGATTCTGGGTGGGTCAAAGCAGACAAACACAGACTTCAGCTTTTCTTCTCTATCTTTGAATATAGTCTGGTGAATGGCCCAGCTTACAAGAAATGGAAGCCGCTGCTCATAAGGAAATTCCTTCCTCACTGAGACCTTTAAATTCTCCACAAACATTTGTCTGACCTCTTCTAGAACAGGGAACAAGAGGCTGTGGGAGGTACTGTGACCCTGCCCTCCTTCCAAGTATGACTGTCACTCAGGAGGGGTGGGGCTGTGACTAGTTTTTAAAGCAACCCCCAAGTGGTTTTCCAGAGCAGTTGTACCATTTCACAATCTTCCCAACAGTAACGTATGACTAACCCAGTTTCTCAGTAAGTTTTTTTTGTGTGTATGTTTAAATAAATAGGTTTAAATAATATAAAATAAAATAATAGAGTGATGCATGAAATAGGGAGAGTTTATTGATAAGAGAGCAAATCTGTGGGACTGCTAGAGGAAAAACCATCCAGATGAGCTCATAGAAATGGACTTTAAGTTAATAATTCCAAAAGAAGCCATTCAGGTCAGGCTGACTTTAGAAGACAGGAAACATGAACGATTTTGAGAAAATGAGAAAATAGAGAAGTGAACTAATTGACATTCTTTTAGCAAATTAGTTGCCAAGAACAGGTAGGCATCTGACCTGAGAGATTTAAAGACCCATGTCAAAGCTGTACTGGACATTACCCTCACCAAAGGGCCTCCACCTTTTGAGTGTGAGATAATAATAACAGCAAAAGCTATTCAGCCCACTTATCAACACTTTGCAGCTGAGAGAAATGTAAGAAGAGGACGTGTAACTGGCTCATGGCCGTACACACAGGGAGTGGTTCAAACCCAGGAATTCTGTCTTCAGGGTCCATACTTTAGCTATTATCTGATATGATCGTGACACTCAATACAGTGGGAAAAAATTCATGCCATGTAAACAAATAGTAATTAGATGCAAGACCATGCAGAATTTAGTTATCTCTACCTGGAGGAAGTCCAAGACTGGATATGTTTTACAATAGAAGAAAAATATGCTAAAGAGAAAGAATATGGAATAAATGTAGGAGTCAACTTTAGTTAGGCCTTGAAGGCTAGGAAGTGCCCAGCTTCTATTGTTCTATTACCTCTCCTGGCTATTTTGTCATTGTTCAGTATAAATTATGTATTGAGGTGACCAAAAAATTCATTTGGGTTTTCAGTAACATCTTATGGAAAAAACTCAAATGAACTTTTTGGCCAACCCTATAGTTCCATCTGGCCTCTATGACTGCTTGAAAGAAAAACCCAGTAATCAGAGTTGCCACACTAGAATAATATACCACCTCCTTTTCCTGGTGCCTAAGGTGTCAGCCTCCCCTGGTCACCTGCTCTCTATACAGAAAGTAAACCAAAACAGAAACTCAGAGGTGACTGAAGGAGCTACAGGTCATGGAAAGAAGAAAGCAGATGGTATCCAGCCAGGCGTGGGTGGGGGATTTCACGTAGACCAAACTTGTAAGTAATTACCTCAGGCAACAAACATGCTTTTTCACATCCTTGCCCATGAAGAACAAGGTAAATTATTGGTGAATTATTGTGGTGCCCTCATATTGCTCAACAAAACAGTAAATGTACCACTGGTTGATGCTTTTCTATTTTTAACCTATCTTTTCATTTTTTTTTCCCCGTGTAAGTACCTGAGATTTCAGTTTTATTTTTATATCCTATCAGATCAGATCAGTCGCTCAGTCGTGTCCAACTCTTTGTGACCCCATGAATCGTAGCACGCCAGGCCTCCCTGTCCATCACCAACTCCCGGAGTTCACTCAGACTCATGTCCATCGAGTCAGTGATGCCATCCAGCCATCTCATCCTCTGTTGTCCCCTTCTCCTCCTGCCCCCAATCCCTCCCAGCATCAGAGTCTTTTCCAGTGAGTCAACTCTTTGCATGAGGTGGCCAAAGTACTGGAGTTTCAGCTTTAGCATCATTCCTTCCAAAGAAATCCCAGGGCTGATCTCCTTCAGAATGGACTGGTTGGATTTCCTTGCAGTCCAAAGGACTCTCAAGAGTCTTCTCCAACACCACAGTTCAAAAGCATCAATTCTTCGGCACTCAGCCTTCTTCACAGTCCAACTCTCACATCCATACATGACCACAGGAAAAACCATAGCCTTGACTAGACGAACCCTTTCAAATACAAAAAAAAGGTCTTAATGACCCAGATAGCCACAATGGCATGGTCACTCACCTAGACCCAGACATCCTGGAGTGTAAACTTAAGTGGGCCTTAGGAAGCATTACCATGAACAAAGCTAGTGGAGGTGATGGGATTCCAGCTGAGCTATTTCAATTCCTAAAAGATGATGCTGTTAAAATGTTGCACCCAATATGCCAGCAAAGTTGGAAAACTCAGCAGTGGCTACAGATCTGCAAAAGGTCAGTGTGCATTCCAATCCTAAAGAAAGGCAATGACAAAGAATATTCAAATTAGCATACAATTGGACTCATTTCACATGCCAGTAAGGTAGTTTTCAAAATCCATCTAGCTTGGCTTCAACAGTACATGAATGTAGAACTTCCAGATGTACAAGCTGGATTTAGAAAGGCAAAGGATCCAGAGATCAAATTTTCAACATCCATTGGATCATAGAAAAAGCAAGGGAATTCCAGAAAACAAATCTACTTCTGCTTCACTGACTATGCTAAAGCCTTTGATTGTGTGTTTGTATTCATTTGCTTCAGTTGTGTGCGACTCTTTGCAACGCTATGAACTGTAACCCATCAGTCTCCTCTGTCTGGGGAATTCTCCAGGCAAGAATCCTGGAGTGGGTTTCCAAGACTGTGTGGATCACAAATTGTGGAAAATTCTTCAAGACGTGGAAATACCAGACCACCATGCCGATCTCCTGAGAAACCTGTATGCGCTCCAAGAAACAACAGTTAAACCCAGACATGGAACAGCGGACTGGTCAAAATTGGGAAAGGAATACAAAAGGCTGTATATTGGCAGCCGGCTTATTTAACTTACATGCAGAGTACATCATGCAACATGCTGGGCTGTATGAATCACAAGCTGAAGTGAAGATTGCCAGGAAAAATACCAACCTCAGATATGTAGATGATACCACTCTAATGGCAGAAAGTGAAGAGGAACTAGACAGCCTCTTGATGAGGGTGAAAGATGAGAGTGAAAATCTGCTTAAAACTCAACATTCAGAAAACTAAGATCATAGCATCCGGTACCATCACTTCATGACAAATAGAAGGATAAAAAGTGGAAACAATGACAGATTTTATTTTCTTGGGCTCCAAAATCATTGCGGATGGTGACTGCAGCCATGGAATTAAAAGACGCTTGCTCCTTGGAAGAAAAGCTAGACAGCACAAACCTAGATAGCATATTAGAAAGCAGACACATTACCTTGCCGACCAAAGTCTGTATAGTCAAAGCTATGGTTTTTCCAGTAGTTTTGATTTTTCATGTACATATGTGAGAGTTTGACCATAAAAAAAATGGATGAACTGATGCTTTTGAATTGTAGTGCTGAAGACTCTTAAGAGTCCCTTGGACATCAAGGAGATCAAACCAGTCAATCCTAAAGGAACTCAATCCTGAATATTCATTGGAAGGACTGATGCTGAAGCTGAAGCTCCAATACCCTGGCCACCCAATGCAAAGAACTAACTCATTGGAAAAGACCCTGGTGCTGGGAAGATTGAGGGCAACAGGAGAAAAGGGTGACCAAGAATGAGGTGGTTGGATGGCATCACCAACTCACTGGACCTGAGTTTGAGCTTGGCATACTGCAGTCCATGGGGTTGCAAAGAGTTAGACATAACTTAGCAACCAAACAACAACCCCTTCAAATGCAGGCTTCTACATCTGCCTATCTAAATAAACAAGTGACTTTGATTCAGGTGCTATGGATTCGTGTCATTTGTGGCAATCATCCTGACCTTACCCAAAGCATTGAATCCATCTGTCTTAGTTCAAGAGAATACCATCAACTGGGTAGTTTAAAACAACAGAAATTTCTTTCTCACAGTTCTGAAGGCTAAGTTCAAGAACAAGGTGCTGGCAGATTCCAGTCTGGCAGGACCCATTTGCTGGTTCACAGATAATGATCCCTGTGTCCTCATGTGGTAGAAGGGGTGAAGTGGCTCTCTGGGGTTTCCATTATAAAGGCAGGGATCACATTCATGAGAGCTTCACCCTCATGGCCTAATCACCTCTCAAGGGTTTCACCTCCTAATGCAATCACACTGGGGTTTAAATTTCAACATATGAATTTGTGAATCTGTTTGTGGGGGGAACACAAACATTTAGTCTATAGCACCAACAAAGAGACATTTCAGAAGTTCCTGTTGGTGAAGTCAATGAACTTCTGGCAGAGTTGGATTAGAACAAAATAAAGGATTTGCAAGTGAAATCATTAAAAATAGAGCTTGTAACTCTTTTTCTTTTGAGGACAGTGTGGGAGCATACTGATAGAAGCCAGATCAAAGAGACTTCTATAGCTTGTCATACCATGGTCCTAAACTTTTGAGAGCAAGAAAACAGAAGGGTAGTTTGAACCATGTGAAATCGCTGTTGCCAGAGGTCAAAAACAGGTGGCGATTAGCAACTTCCTATGCCCAACCCTTCCATCCATTCTAGGAGAACCAGGATGGAATCCTTACTCTTTAAAATTCTCTCTTGGTTTGAGTTGCTTGAACTGTCTGAACAGTTGAACACCCTTTCAAGTCCAGAGCTGGAGGAGCACCTCATTTGGGTGGGACATAACTCCAAAACGTGTTTAAAATTCAGGCTGGTTCTGCTCAAGTTCAGGCTGATTTGGCTCAAGCAGCATTTTCTTTCTCAGAGACTGAGTCAGAGAGGCATGCTGAAGACCAAAGCACAACCCCAGTGAGGACAAAACGTTGTCCTTTACCACTAAATACTTTTTTGGGGGTACAGTATTATCTTTTTTTATTTCCTTTTGGTATATAGTATCAAAAGAAAGCAATTTTAAAAGAAGGGTCTGGTTTTTCTGTTTTGTTTACTTATTTTTGATGCTATCCTTGCTACCTATGAGGAAATGCCATCAATGACTGTACATGATATTTACAAGTCTTTGTTAATGTTATTTCAACCTTGGAAACCAGGAAGTGCTGAGGCTTGAGTCAGAGCCAGGAGCTACTCCTTGCCTTTCTGGGCCTTGGTATTCTTATTGTGCTCTCACTGGCCCATGGATGTGCGTCTGCCAGGTCCAGCTGTGCATGCTCCAGGAGTTGGTGCCCAGGTGCTGTGTTCCTAATTTCATCCTCAGCACAGTGCCCCAAATGGACTAGATCTTCAATTGAAAAATAGTGGTTCTGTGGCCCTAACATAAATTGTCTCCCCTTTTTGTTAATTACTGTCATCCCATCATAATCTTGCAGAGGACTTTCACGTGTCTTTGACTCTCAGGACAACTTTGTGAAAATGATAAAGCATGTATGATTACCTGAACTTTTAGGTGAGAAATAGAGGTTCAGAGAAGTGGAATACAAAGCAGAAACTACATTTCTAGGGAATTCCCTGGTGATCAAGTGGTTAAGAATGGGTGCTTTCACTGCAGTGAGTCTGGGTTCAATCTCTGGTTGGGGAACTAAGATCTCACAAGCTGTGCTGTACTGTCAAAAATGAGAAAAAGAAAAAAAGAAAAGAAAAGAAACTACATTTCTACTCTTCTTACTTATTAGAGCCAGAAAACCAGGCTCAGTTGAGTACTATTTTGAGACGATCAGATCCCAGTTAGAAACAAATATTTGAGCTCTTGTCTAGTTTTTATAGTGACTCTTCATACAAAACTTTGAATTGATTGGAACTTTTCACCCTTGTAATGAATTACATTAATCACAAACTGGTAAATTAGAGAATAGATCTTATTAGCAATAAATTATAATTGATCACTGTTCCCCATGGCCAGGTAACATTATTTTATAGCTGAGTTAAACTAAAGAAGTTAATTCAGCCTTACTTAAGCAATCAGGTTTATGAAGATGAAAATGTAAACTCTTAAAGTTCTCGGTCCTGAATTTAGTGAAGATTTAAAAGTGTATCACCTACTGTATGGCAAATGTTTGTAAAACTCATTCTCTTTTTCTTATATATTATAGATCTTTCCATATTTAAATTGCTGTTTCATTTACTAGTTTCTGACTCTTCCAATATTTTGTTATTCAAATTCTCAATTTTTATGAGACAATTTTGAAATGCTACAGAGAAAAAAGGGAACTTCATCACCCTGACTTTGCATCAGAGACCATTTCCCCTTTCACCCTCCAGCCAAAAACCTCTAATAAACAAAACACTATATCTCTTCTGGATAGCGACAAAGAGAAAAACATCCAGGAAATTTGGAGACACTGAGATTCGAAAGACAGATAAGACTGTTTCTGTTCCTACCCTCCAAAAGTAAGGATTGTTTGTGTATTTTCACCAGCTTACCTAAATACTACTAAGCAAAAAAGATAATGAAGTATTACCAATTGGATGAAATGAAATGAAATTAATCAATTAGATTAAATGACGAGGAAGTAGATCATGACCCAAATTATACTGATAAAAATGCAAGGGCTTAAAGGCCTCAACTACATTGTGTTTGTTTTTTTTTTTTCAGTATATAGTATCAAGAGAAAACAATTTTAAAAGAAGGGCCTGGTTTTTCTGTTTTGCTTCCTTATTTTTGTTGTGTCATCCTTGCAACCTATGAGGAAATACCATCAATGACTGTACATGCTATTTCCAACAGCTACATCAAGTATTTGCGCAATATTTAGATTTACCTGTGATCTTCCTAAGATGGTCATTTTGAATAGGACTCCTTAAAAGATGCAACTGAATGTTCAGACACCTGGATACAGACGTCAAACTAGAGTATGGATGTATGCCTGATGTCTTAGTTATCAGGAAAAGATTCTGGAATAAAGAGTGAGAAGTTCTCCACCCTTTTTTAAACCACTGTCTCTCTATGCCTCCAATTCCTGTCCTATAAAGTGTTGTTTGTGTTACACACTCTCTAGACTCTAAAGGCACTCATGATTTACTGTATGAAAATAGATGATAAAAAATCTCTTCACATTATCCATTAAAAGACTTGAACATTTTTCTAAAAAATTATTTTCAGTATTCTATTCTATATAGGTAATAAGTTATTTCTTTACTAAACATTTCTATTCAATGCAGAACAT
>NW_011494770.1:8154899-8155286 GCF_000754665.1 Bison bison bison
GCAGAACATTTGGGCAGACCTGGTTTATAACCTTTAGACCTCACCTATATCAAGAATTTTATTTATTTGTTTCTACTGTTTTATGCTGTTTAAAAGTATTTGAAAGAAAGACAGATTAAAAACCAAAATCAAACAGGCAAATAAACAAAATGCACTAAATCCTTGTGTGATAGAATTGGACTGGAGAAGGGAGAATATGGATGTCCTAGGAAGGGCCAGCTTCCCTGGTGGCTCAGATGGTAAAGACTCTGCCTGCAATGCAGGAGACCTGGATTCAATCTCTGGGTCAGGAAGACCCCTGGAGAAGGAAATGGGAACCCACTCCAGTATTCTTGCCTGGAGAATCCCATGGACAGAGGAGCCTAGTGGGCTACAGTCCATGGGGTC
>NW_011494770.1:8155386-8161881 GCF_000754665.1 Bison bison bison
CACTTCCACCTCTTTCAGAAGGTTATCAGTGGTCGCATAATGTATGTGTATGTGTGTTTTAAAGCTCATTTTTGTGGTCATTTGCCCCTAAAAAAATGAAAATTCCATTTTATCTGAGTTTGCAACAGAGATGATCTTTGTAATGACTAGCCCAAGTGAGATACTTCCCCTTCCCTTGCATCTATTTCCAAAGAGAAAGGAAGGAAGGAAATGAGTGGGGGAGGAAGGAGGCTTTGCTCCCTAAGGACAGAGGCTCCCTAAGGAGAGGTTCTTGATTTCTCTTCTGGCCAAACACCAGGGACCAGCTCCGGGAGGATCAGTGCTTTGGGCACTAAGGTTGCAACAATGAGCAAACCAGACACAAAATCTTGTTTTTATGGAGTGCACATTCAGAGTCTTTAATAAGTAAGTCAGAGTGTTGATCTGGGTGAATTTTGCCCCCAATATCACCCTGTACTGCATTCTCCTAGTAGTAAATATTTTTTAAGTTTTCTCATCTTCTGAAAATAAACACAATGTAGATCCTTCAACAGAACAGAAAAAAAATTATTATCTGGTTTTTGTAATTTTTAAAACTGATATTTGTTGTATCACGGTTTTCACATGAGAGTTAATTTAGTTAACTATTTTCTTTCTATTAATAAAAGGGTACAATTGTGTTATATTTGAATTCTTCTTTTGAAATGTGTCATTACACTTTATCAATAGTACATGTTGTACAGTCCTTGTAATACTTTTTGATTGTATTCATGGAACTGAAATTTTTTTCCTCCAAAATGATGAGACATAATATTCATGAGATTATAAGATAAGAGCTGGCAGTCACATGTTACATAAATGTTCCTTCCTCTATAAATACTACATGAATGTTACTTTCACTTGCAGAACTCAGGATACCCTGGCCATGATCACTTCCTCTTTACAAACCTCTGTGGCAGTTTTTGCCCTAATAATTCTACATGTCAGCACTCTGGATACTTTTAAAGCTGCAGTGTATGAACATGCTGTCATACTGCCAAATGACACAGAAACACCTGTTTCTCCGGATGAGGCCTTGTTCCTCATGAACAAGAACATAGATATTCTGGAGAAGGCAATTAAGCAGGCAGCTGAGCAGGTATTCTTTTATTTCTGCTAATCGTAATTCATAAGACAGGCATGAGAGCTGATGAAGACTGGAGTGTTGAATTGTCTATATACACAGAGAAATAATTTTGATTTAACTTGTTTTGAGCAGGGTGCTCAGATTATCGTGACCCCAGAAGATGCACTTTATGGATGGAAATTTACCAGGGAAACCATTTTCCCTTATCTGGAGAATATCCCAGATCCTCAGGTGAACTGGATTCCATGTCAAGAACCCCACAGGTATTTGAAACATCCTATTTTTTAAAAAATATTTGCTTATTTATTTAGGCTATGCTGGGTCTTTGTTGCAGCATGCAGACTTCTCCAGTTGTGATGCCTGGGCTTCATTGCCCCACAGCATGTGGAGTCTTAGTTCCTTAGATCCCAAACCAGTGATAGAACCTGCACCCCCTATACTGGAAGGTGAATTCTTAATCACTGGACCACGAGGGAAGTCCCAGTCATAGTTGTTTGTACAAAGTACTGTGATTCTCTAAAATGCATATGCTTACTACAGAAAATGATGAATCCTAACTGTTCATGTATGTGGTATAAGTTTTATATATATATATATATATATATATATATATACATTCATTTGATTTTTTAAAATTGTACTTAGATACCATTTAACAATTATTTATAATCTAATATGCTTATTAAATTTGGAGAAATATATAAATATTTATCATTGGGATTAGAAACTAAGGGGAAGACAATCTCATGAATATAAATAGTAAATTAATTTCTGAAGTAGACGGTGGGTTGTGTTCAGAAAATATTCCAAGGTCTCTTGTTGGGGTCCTTTAATGGACCAGAACCTGGTGGTCCAGAGTCGATGATAAGAAAGTGAAAGAGAGAAAGAGGCTGATATTCCCTGGTTTATGCAGAGAACCAATAAAGCCCTTGACACAGGGTTTGCATTGCTCACGAAGGCACTGGGCACCCTCTTGAGGGGGTGAAGGCACAGGGTGCCTTCTTGAGAGGGTCTTAGAAGCCTGGAGAGTGAGCATGACGGGTTTCTATGCTCCAGAGAATTAGCCAGAAAGAGAGAGAAACAAACAACACGAGGACCTAAGCTCTGATGGAGCAAAGGTGCTTTAATAATTTTTCTGTGAGTATATATAGGCTGGGATACAAGAAGTTTCTTTCGACTATGATAAAGATCAGAAAACCAAAAGTACAGTAACCGTTACCAAGGGAACAAGGGATTAATAATGGTCACAAGGTCAGGAGACAATCCATATGTCAAGAAAGGGGATCGAGACTAAGCAATTCTGTCATAAAGAGAATGTTTACTAAAGGAGATTCAAGCCTGTCTCACACAATGACCTCAGTTCCTGGGAGCAGCGTGCTGTTCTGCTTAAAAAGAAACAAAGGACTTGTGAGAAACAGCACGTAGGAATCCTCCTGTTAAACATTCCCTGATAATTCCCCCTTATTTATTTATAATATTTGTAAAAAGAGTTCTGACCATTAGAGTTTGTTTAGTTTTAACAATTTTTGCGTGAAGGCAAAGGTAGATGACAAATACAATTGTCAAGACAGTCACCAAAATTACAGTTCCAGACCCAATGCTGTGAGTAATGCTTTGAAACCATCCGCGTGGGTCTAGCCCAGATAATTGATCAGCTAGTTGTTCAGCTAAAGTTTTAAAATTAGTGGAAGAGGGCAGATTGCTGGAGTCTAGCCCCGGTTGGATCCAGGAATTCCCTCAGGATGACGGCATCGGCGATTGAGGGATAGCAAAGGCTGAGAGATTTATTAGATGCTCAATAATGACTGGTTTACACGGGAAAAAAATAAAGATCTTGACACCGAACTTGCTCTGACCACGGAGGCCGCAGGTGCCCTCTTGAATAGCGGAAGGTGTCTCACTTTAGGCACCTTCTCGAGTGGGTCTTAGAAGCCCAGGCAAATAAGTGGTCGCAGAGGACCCCCTGCGCTCCAAATCATTTTGGCATGAAGGAAGAATAGAAGAGAAAAAGAGGAAAAGGAAACAAGAAAGAATGACACGGGGAGACCAAGCTTCGGTGAGCAAGGCCCATAGCTTTATTTTCAACAGGGGCTTTTATACCCTAAGTTGCACATAAAGGATAATAGGGGATGTGAAATCATGCAAAGTCAGCAATCTTTGATCCTTATCAAAACCAGGGTTTCTTTCCTGCAAATTTATTGTGTACAAATGGTTTAGGTGATCTACATCATCTTCTGGCCAGAAGGCCTATTAACATTTTATGACTCTTGACAAAGGTTTGTCAATCCATAAGACTTATTTTCTCTAAGAGTAATTATTTTAAGGTTTGGTGCCATCCTCCGAAGGTATTAGATAAAGTTGCATTCCTACAGGGCAGAGGTGCAGTGGGTTTACAACAAAGGAAAGAATTTATTACCTTAAGGGTCTAAAGTTGCTAACACCAAGGCCACTACTTATTTTTTCTACATTCCAACTATATTAATTAATACACATTCAAGGATACAATACAGAGTATGTGGAAACTTGGCAGCAAGCATTGGCTCATCAATGAAATCTTTTACTAGTTTTATTCTGACAGTTTCTAATTCTCTGAGAGGCTCTAAGCTATTTGAATATCTTAAGCTTCCCATGCCTCTCGAGGCTGAGAGACTGTAAACAATCGTATGCATAGCTGTAGGAGTCCGGGTAAACTTGTCAGGCGAGTTAGAGAGCTATCTGAGGGGTTTGGATTTAAACACACCTAATGCCCAGGAACTCATTAACTGGAGCTGTAAGTTAACTCTTTATCAGAGAGAGCGAGATGGTGGTGGGAGACAGCCCCCAGTAAAGTTAGAGGTGAGAGCACAAAGCAGTAAAGTAGGCAGACTCTGGTTTTTGGGGGTAGATGCTTGAGAATATCCAGGGGGACTCCTGAGGCTCGATCCTGCCTTTGCATATGCCAAGCCTCCTTCCTCATGACCTTTGTCACAGGTGGAGCTCCTCACGCTGGCTCCCGACAGCAGATTATTGGAAAAGGTTTCAAATATTTCTTTTTGTAATAATTGTACATTCAGAGAGGCATTATCATGTATGCTTTGTAAATGAAATTTGATTTGTTCCCAGTTGTAGGCACTATTATTGAAATGAACAGGAGTAACACAAAATTGAGTAGAATTCCAATCACATTTTAGCATCACCTGTTTTTGTACATCTGTTAATTGATCTCCAACCAATTTGATGGCTGTTTTTAGTTCCTGAATTTCCTCTTGAATATCCTCATCTATCTAAGCCTGAGTGGCCCACCATCTTTAGTCCAATTTTGAATAAAATTATGTGTTTGAATTGAGGTTTGTAAAGCAACATCAGTGACAGCAGCAGTGGTGCAAATAGCTGTTAATCCCAAAATGCCAAAAATCAGCCATCCAATGAATCGTTTAGATCATCGGAGCAATTTAGTAAATAACCTGGAAGCAAGTCCAGCCATGGGACCTTCTTTCCAGGGACGCTGGAGATTTACTGGTAACCACAGACTATGTCGAGATCGAAGAATCAAAACGGAGTCATTTCGCAAGGAAATAGAGGAGTTAAGACAAGTATTTAACTTACAATTTATGCAAGTTTCAGAACGTAAAGTCTTATTGAATTGTAAATTTCAGTTTACAATTTTGTATAGCTACAACAAAAGTAAGTGGAACACAGGTTTGTATACAATATGATTGATTATAGCGAAAGAAATAATTGCTATGGCTACGACTGGTCCCTGTGAAATGTCCCGTCCAAGTCCCAAGTTCCTCGGTGCTTGCAGCAAGTTTCCAGATGTCCCATTGTTCAGGCCCAATCTGTTTATCAAGGACAATCCAAGGACGAGGGGGGGGCACTCCACCGTCAAGCCACCCAAGAAGTCCTCTGTCATGGTAATGCTCCATTGTAGTCTTAGTAACCTTCTATGCTACTTGAGTAACATAATCACACACAGGCTGTTAATATCATCTGAGCAGTTAGATAACCACATACCATCGGGTCCCCAATAGTCAATTGTATGATTAGCCATAAACATTAATTTTCCTAATTTGGCCTGACATTTGTCCCAATGAACAGGAATATATTTAAAGTTCTTATTGGTAAACCCTTTGCATAGTGTTCTTTGTTCTTTCTTTAATTCTTTCCCTAAAGTTTCAGTAGTATAAACATGGTTCATGGACAAAGAAAGGGCAGTAAATAATCCAAGCAATGAGTGGAAGTTCTTTTTTGGAGGCAGGACGAAAGCCCAAGTTTGTTGATTAACATTAATACATAATTGTGTTGGGCCCATGCATAAAGGAAGGATATCATGGCAAGAGAAATGTTAATTAGTCTTCCTTCTTTCTCAGGATGAGACAGCCCCTTCAAGCTCCAAGGAGGGGGCACGTATCATTAGTGGATACGATTGGTCCTATATCTGTCCATTCAATAAAAAAGGGGGGTTAGGTGTATAAGCCCAATAAATGTGATGAATCAAGTCAGCCTGAACAGGGGAAGCAAAAGCAAGCAAAGCAAGCATAGCAACAAAAATATTTTCAGGATTCTGAGGCATTCCCTGTTGAGAAACCAGATTTTCAGCTTGATTAGTAAGGGTTTTTATCTGTCCCCAAGTAGGGAGATCATAAGGTCAATGACGTCGAGTGCGGTGTTTTTTGGAAATTTTTAAAGCTGCCATGGCTTGTATTGGAATTTCTTCTTCCTAGGGTTTTTGTTGTTTTGTCTCTAGTTTGAATGTTGGGGGCCCCCTTAGGTTGAATCTTCCGAAGAGGAAGCCATCTGAGTTCGTTGGATCCATCTGGAGAAATAGAAGCATACCCTTTTCCCTGTAAGATTAGTTTCTTAGATTTCCATTGATTAGTTAACCCATCTTGATACCAAACAGGCAAAGGAATGGAGGTGTCCTTCAACGTCTTGAAATGTTTTTCTGCTTTTGTTAAAATATTTCCTTGTGGTAAGTTTAAAAAATTTAAAACAAATAAAGCTATATTAACAATAGTTATAGAAAGAAAGGAAAGCGATAATGATGAAAATATTCCTAGGAAATATTTCTGTCCAAAAGAAAAAAAAATCATCTAGCAATCTGTTTGGGGACTGGTATTTGGCTGTGGTTTTGAATTATTGGGTTGATTGCCTCAACATTTCATGCAAAGATGGGCTCGATAAAGGACAGAAATGGTATGGACCTAACAGAAGCAGAAGATATTAAGAAGAGATGGCAAGAATACACAGAAGAACTGTACAAAAAAGATCTTCACGACCCAGATAATCACGATCGTGTGATCACTGACCTAGAGCCAGACATCCTGGAATGTGAAGTCAAGTGGACCTTAGAAAACATCACTACGAACAAAGCTAGTGGAGGTGATAGAATTCCAGTTGAGCTATTCCAA